>NW_019154105.1:6629833-6643313 GCF_002288905.1 Enhydra lutris kenyoni
ATATATATATATATATAAATGCATATTTATATATATCAAATTATCACATTGTATACCTTAAACTTACACAATATCATATGTCAGTTATATCTCAATAAAGTTGGCAAAAAAAAAGCCACTAAAAAGAAAGAAACAGCAGCAATGTGGCATATAAACAGTAAGCATTCAAAAAGCTTGCAAACTTTCCAGAAACATCATCTATAGGAAACACTTCTATCATAAATGGTGGAAGAATCATAATTCCTTTATGACTTTATTTGGCTTAGATCATATCCTAACATTGTTTTTTAATAATAGCAACTCTGAGCTTGACTTTAAAAAGTTGGTTGTAAGTATTACTACGAACTTACAAAAGTAGTAGCCCAGTTGCAGAAGTCCCTAACTCCTTTGCGCACATTTTCATGGATAAGAGGACCATCTTCATGGAGCAAATCTGTGTGATGTGGCTTCTTTTCTTCATAAAGCCATTGACCTGGATGTGACACAGCAGTCTTCTTGGGACTAAGGATAATGAGATCATCAAAGCCTTACAAGATGAGACACCATGAATCCAAATAGATTTCAAACACTATCTTAAAGAAAGAAGTGGTAATGCTCACATTTCTAATAGTCTCTCACAAGTTCATACAAGGTAGACGTTAATTTTCAAAAGACTACCTTCTCATTATTAATATCATAAAGGCAAGTATATCATGAGTTGTTATAATAATTAAAATGAATATAGCATTTTATTAGTATAAGTTGATATTTTGAAATTATGAGTACCATTTATATATTTTTTTAAGATTTTATTTATTTATTTGACAGACAGAGATCACAAGTAGGCAGAGAGGCAGGCAGAGAGAGAGGAGGAAGCAGGCTCCCCGCTGAGCAGAGAGCCCGAAGCGGGGCTCAATCCCAGGACCCCAGGATCATGACCTGAGCTGAATGCAGAGGCTTTAACCCACTGAGCCACCCAGGCGCCCCATGAGTACCATTTATTAAGGCATGTGCCCATTTACTGTGCTTGGAGTTCGCTAAAGCCATTGACAATCTTAACAAGCAGGAGATGTCCTTGACTTCTCTCTCTCATCCCTAAAATCCAACCCGTTAACAAATCTGGTAGGTTTTAACTCTATCTCCGTCTCTGGACTATTGCAAATGTTCTTCACTGGTGTCTCTGATCTTCCCTAGGGCCCAAACCCCCAAATCGTAATCCATTCTCAGCACTGCAGCTAAAACAGTCACTTCAAAATATAAATCTGGTCATAGCAAACGACCCTCAATTAAACCTCTCAATAGCTTCTTTTTTAGGTTGAGATATAACTCACATATTATAATATTTACCATTTCAAAATATACAATTCAGTAGCTTCCATACATTTACAAAGTTATGCAATCACTGTCATTATCTAATTCTGGAACATCTGCATTGCCTCCCAAAAGCATCTCCATAACCACTGACAGTCACTCTTCATTTCCCCCATTCTCTCTGCTCCTGAAAACCAGTAATCTACGTTTGGTCTCTATGGATTTGCCTATTCTAGACATTTTATCTAAATAGAACCTTATAACATATGGCATTTTTAAAAAAAGATTTTATTTATATTTATTTGACAGAGAGATAGAGAGCACAAGTAACCAGAGGAGCAGGCAGAGGGAGAGAGAGGAGCAGGCTCTCCACTGAGCAGGGAGACCAATGCGGGGCTCAATCCCAGGACCCTGGAATCATGACCTGAGCCAAAGGCAGCTGCCCAACCAACTGAGCCGCCCAAGTGCCCCAAACATATGGCATTTTGTGTCTGGCCTCTTTCATCTAGTACGTTGCAAGGTTCATACATACTATAGCATGTATCAGAGGTTTCCTCCCTTCTATGGCTAAGATTCCATTGTCTGAGGAGACCACGTTTTGTTTATCTGTCATCAGTTGATGGACATCTGGGCTATCATGCACAGTGCTGCTATGAACAAATGTTCAAGCGCAAGTTTTTTTATTCAATAGCTTATTACTCTTCCATTAAAGACCTGTCTTAACTCAGTTTCCAAGGCCTTTCATGGCCCAATCCTTGCCTGTTTCTCTAGATTCTTCTGCCATTACCATCCTCCCTCACTCTCTGAGCTGCAGCCATCACGGCCTTCTCTCAGTTTCATGAACTCCTCACACTCCCTTCAGCCACAGGGCCTTTGCACATGTTGCACCATCTGACTGCAATGCCTTCTGCATTCCCTCATCTCCCTTATGTTCTGACATACATATCCCTTCTTCAGGGAGGTGTTCCCAGGCTGTCCCCAGAACCCACACTTCCTTCCCAGTACCCTGTACCTTTTATTCAGAGCACCCATATATTAATTCATCCATCCATTCATTCAACAAACATTTATTAAACACCAACTAAGTACCAGGCACAGCTCCGGGCATTAGGATTCAGCTGTAAATAAAGTTTAAACCCTGTCCTCATAGAACTTAAGATTGAAACAGATGGGAAAGAGGTAAGCCTATGCCAGGTGATACAAAGAAAAATAAAAATATAAAGAAAATTAAGAAAAATAAAACAGGGTAGGAGGCATGGACAGTGTTGACGGGGGGCTTTTTATTTCTACAGAGAAGGCCTCGCTACCAAAGTGATAGTTGACCAGGGACCCCAAAGAAGAAATGGATCAAACCAAGCAGATATCAAACTGCAGACCCAGACAGAAAAAAACATGTACAAAGGAGCCAAGGCATGAGTGTGCTGAGCGTGGTCGAGGCACAGCAGAGAGGCTCGTGTGACTGGAGGAGTGAGACCAAAGGACAGAGTAGCAGAGAGTGAGGCCCGATGGGTAAGGGGGCTGATCGTAAGAGCCGTTAGAGGCAACTGTAAGACTTTGGATTTTACTCTGAATAAGCAAGTAATTGGAGAATTTTTTAAATGAAAAACATAGCATTTATGGCAATCATATCGATGTTGCAGTATGTTTGTGCAATTGAGGTGTGCTTGACCCATGATGTCACCTGAGTTTCAGGTGTACAACCCAGGGGTCCGACAAGTCTGCATGTTACGCTGGGCTCACCACAGGTGTAGCTACCATCTGCCACCCTGTGAGGCTGTTATAATACCACTGACTACATTCCCTGTGCTCTACCTTAACTGGAGAATTTTGAGTAGAGGAATGAGGCTGACTTAAGTTTTTAATAGAATCATTTTACCTACTGTGTGACAAATAGACTGGGGCAGAGAGCGGGGCTATGTTGGGTGGAGGTTACGAGACCAATGAGTAAACTATGACAATAATTCAGATGAGAGATGGTGGGATCTTGGAACAGAGCAACAGTCACACAGTAGGTATGACTGATATATTTCAAAGGTAAAGCCATTAAGATTTGTTGGCAGTTTCGAAAGTAACTGGAAGAATGGAGTTGCTATTTAATGATCTGGAGAAGATAGAAGGGTGAGTAGGTTTGGGGAAGAAATCAAGAGTTCAGTGTGGACTTGTTGAGTTTGAGATGACAAGGGTAGATTCAAGGGCAAATTTTGAACATCCATATAAAGCTGGGCAAGGGGAGGTCACCTCAGTAGACGACCGAGTCCAATGTACTTCAAGGTTAAAAAGCAGATGAGGAGGGACCAGCAAACGAAGACTAGGGAAAGATCATTGAAGGGGGACGAGAGCCAAGAATGAGAGGTGACCTGAGGCCAAGTGAACAAAAAAAAACAAAAGTGTTTCAAGAAAGAGGACATGATCAATTGTGTCAACTACAATTGGCCCATCAAGCACTATGATCACTGAGAAGTTAATGGCGACCATGACCAAGGGCAGATCCATTGGAGCGCTGATGAGTTAAAGAAAGAAGAGGAAGTAAGTATGGACACCTCTTTCATGGATTTTGCTCTAAAGGAAAGGAGAGACTCTGTGCTCAATAAAAGTTATTTTAAAGATGGGAGATATTACCTCACCCTGTGGTAAGCCGATGATGGCCCTTAAAGGGATCAGGTGCTAATCCTTGGAACCTGTAAATGTTACTTTACTTGAAAAAATCATCTCTATACATATGATTAATTTAAGGAACTTCAGATGGGGAGATTATCTTGAATTATCTGGGTGAGTCCTAAATGCCATCACAAGTGTCCTTGTAAGAGAAGTGCAGAGGGAGATTTCACACACACACACACACACACACACACACACACACACACAGGAGAAGGGAATGTGAAAACAGAGCAGAGAGATTTGAAGATTTTGATCACGAAGATTGGAGTGACATGGCCACAGCCGTGGAAGGCCCGTAGCCACCAGAAGCTTGAGGAAGCAAGGAGTGGGTTCTTTTCTAGAGCTTCTGGAAGGAACATGGCCCTGCTGACACTTAGATTTCGGCACAGTAATACTGATTTTGGACTCTGGCCTCCAGAGCTGTGGGATAATAAATTTCTGTTGTTTTAAGCCACCAGATTCATGTTATTTTACACAGCAGGCACGAGCAAGGACATGCTAACAGAATGTGCAAAGACTACACTGACGGAAAACCTTGCCATTAGGCAATTACACATTCATTTTGTGATGATAATTTATTAAGATATTAGTTTTGCTCACTTCCTCTATACTATTATCTTTTCTCCTTCTAAGTAGACAACACATTTGCTTTTTAATTTCTTTTCCTGAAGATTTTTTCAGGGTTGACCAGGGAAACTGCCTACTGTTAAAGGCAGAACATCTCTCTGGTGGAAGCCCAAGCTTGTTGCACCAATTATACTCGACATTGTGGGTGACATGGGAAGGGACAGGGGGTGCACAGGGTGTACCACAAACAGCGAGAATGGAGAGAAGAGTCCCAAAGACCAGAAAGAGATTGAAATTTAGTCCTGCAATTACTGGGGACCTATCCCGCTTTCTTATAGTACAAATGATGACCATGACTAGTTTGCTGCTCGCTGGGATGAGGGTATGGGGTCAGACATAGATAGAAAAAAAGAGAAAAGTGGTGTTTTATAAACATACGGCTTTGTGAACTAAGATGCATACTTTCTGTATGTATTCACTGCTCCCTTCCACACCGTGCTGTAATCACCATGAGGACAGGGTCCTAACCTGTTTACCATTATGTCCTCAGAGCCTAGCATTGTCTATGACCCATAGCAGGTACTCAGCAAGTACTGTTATTTCGTTTCGTTTCGTTCTACAGAAAGAGAACCAGCTAACAGTTCGCTGAGGATCAAAAAATTTGAAGATGTTCATAGGGCCACAGTGACCCACCCTGCTGGGCTCTCCAAGGGGATCCCTACTTATAACTCTCCTCTCCCTCCCCCCAACCCCCAGGTTCTGAGCAAAACAATACAAAGAGCAAAGATGAAAGCCAAAATATTATTGCTGACAACAACCATGTTGGAGCACATGGATTTAGGTCCAAAGGACCTGGTCACTGAAACCCAGAAATAGGCAGACTGTCCCGGCACCCAGCAGGCTCCAGTGGTGCTGGGCCAGGCCGGGGGTCCCCTCAGGAAGGGAAGAGCAGACAGGATTTGTGTTTCCCATGCGCCATCTTGCTTCCTACTGGAAGAAGGACAGAGCTGAGATGAGTGTGCCCAGTTCTTTTTCCCAATTCTATGAGGGGGCCAGGATAGTTGGGTTCCTGTCACCTTGTGTCTCACGTCAGCAAACATGTATAATTGAATAAAAGCTCTAACGTGGCCCCTTCCACACACCCTGACCATGGGCCTGGGGCCTGACCATGACCATGTAAGTGGTCTGGGGGCTGTGGATCAGCTTCTCTCTCCTTCACCCACACTCCTAAGGGCCCAACAGTGACATCATCTAAATTCACAAGTCAAATTTGTACCCAAAAACTATTTTTTTCATATTTTATTTATTTATTTAAGAGAGAGAAAAAGAGAGACCAAGCCATGGGTTGTGGGAGGAGGGGCAGACAGAAGGAGAAGCTAGTTCCCTGCACAGCCCATTAGGGGCCTGATCCCAGGACCTGAGCTGAAGTCAGATGCTTAACCGACTGAGTCACCCCAGTGTCCCCGAATCTATTTTTGTGTAGCATACTTATCATCACATTAACATTTCAGATTAATTATGTGAACTGGGAATATAAGAGTGTGATACAAAAGAAGAAGGTTTCTTTGAAAATTAAGCTTAGTGCTTTGGAAATGGGTTAATGAAGGTAGAGTTCCTGGTGTAGTTTAGGCAAAAATGATGACTGGGAACTTCAAGCAGGCACACACTCCAAAAAAGGCTTGACATAAAAAGACTGAGCAAGGGGGCGCCTGGGTGGCTCAGTGGGTTAAGCTTCTGCCTTCGGCTCGGGTCATGATCTCAGGGTCCTGGGATCGAGCCCCGCATCGGGCTCTCTGCTCAGTGGAGAGCCTGCTTCCTCCTCTCTCTCTCTCTCTGCCTGCCTCTCTGCCTATTTGTGATCTCTGTCTGTCAAATAAATAAATAAAATCTTAAAAAAAAAAAAAAAAAGACTGAGCAAGTGAATGTACTGTTACGTTTTAGAGTAAAGTGAAATGCTTCAAGGACTTGATATCATTCTGCATAAGTCCCTGTGTTCATCTTTCTGTTTTGGTTTGCTTTCCAGCCAACTACTGGTCCCAATCACGTTGAGTAAAAGGCTTCTGACACAGATCATTCAGTCGCTGTGGGCCAGTTAGCCAGGTTTTCTGCAGTTTTCCTCTTCCCAAACTGCTGTCCTAGAGTCATGTACCCGTGTCGGGTCTATTGCTGGGTAATTCACATCCATTTCTGAAATAAACACTACTCACGGGAGGACCCAAGGCTTCTTTGCCTTCTCCTTGGGAACTTAAGTTATTTTGCTCCTCGAAATTATTCAAAAGGAGCTTTGAGAAGGGAAGTCCTCGAATGTTTCGTCGGGTGACAGAACCAGCACGGGGTTAAGGACAATACTTACAGGCCCGGGTCGACTTGGGTGGAAAGTTTTCTTAAAAGTTTGGCTGGTTCCTTTGCTCTCTTCCTGACACCCTGACAATAAGCCCACGTGTCCTCCAGTTTCCTGTCGGGATCCAGCACTTCCAGCACCTTTAATAAGAGCTGCAAACAGAAAACAGCCTTGGAGAGAAGACAAATGTGCAAAAAAAAAGAGAAGCAGAACAGACCAACATGCCCCTTTGCGTTGCTTTTCCAGCGGTTAAGCCGTTCATCAGTTTCTGTGCGAGTCCTGGGCTGGGCGCTATGGGTAGGTGTCCCCCACCTAGATATTAGGGATCGGCTGTTGTGCTACGTTCCATCTCCTCCAGACGGAATAGTGCCCCTGGGCCTACCCCAGTCCCTCACTGCCCGACTGAGCCAAGTGCCTCCAGAGAGTTTTTGCTTTTAACTTCCTCCCATACATAACAGTGTCTAGATTTTTCTTGGACCCCATCCTTGCTCCACGGGCAGACCAGGATAATTGAGACCATGGTGACTGGTTAGCAACAGGCACATAACCCAGGTTTTACCCATGGGAACTAGGCGATGGAATTTTGCTGGAAGCGTGCAAAAAGAGGTGTTCTTTTTCTTGGCAGAATTTCAATCTGGAGCAGCTGGTGGCCATCATGGTACCATAAGAAGAGATCCCGCCTCGGAAAGAAGCCAACACACCTCTCTAGGGAGGTCAGACATGGAAATAAGGGCCACAATCCCAAGTGCCATCTGGGGGTAAGTGGAAATAATCTGCTTGTCATGGGCTCAGAAGCTCTGGCCTGTAGGAGGCAGAGGAGGAAAGCCCCAAGCGGAAAATTGATTAGAAATTCTGGTTTGTCCTTTCTGCAGACTCTTCTGCCACTAATCACTATTTCATTCATTCATTTTGCACAAATCCTTACTGAGGGTCTACCCCATGGCAGGTATTAGTGGAACACAGTGAAAGATGCCGATGAAGTCCCCGCCCTTCTAGAGATTCTACTCCAGCCAGGAGCCCAGGGGTGACAAGAGCCATGACGAAAAATAGGTCACAACGACTGCTGGAGGATGGGACAGAAGGGAAGTGTTATTTTATGAGACATCTGAGCAAGGATCTGAAGGACGTGAAGGAGTGAGCCAGACAGACGTGTAGGGGCAGGTGTCGGAAGGTGTTGGAAGGGAGACCAGAACTGGACAAGCTTGTTTAAGTTCACGGAGCAGCCAGGAGGTCAGCACGGCCAGGGCGGGGTGAGAGCAGAGGGGAGGCTGGAGGGCGAGCGGAGCAGAGGTGGGGCAGAGAGCAGACAGGCACACAGGGCCTTTCAGACCATGGCGAGGACTTGACTCTGACTAAGAAAGGGCCATGGGAGGGCTTTGCAGAGAAGTCAGGCGCACGGAGTGACCTAGGGAGCAGACTACGTGGGCGTGGGCAGGGCAACAGGCCCTGTAAGCTCGCTGCCCAATATCCATTCCGCCTTTTTCCTTAAATCTAACAGAATTATATTCCAGATTCTGTTTTCCGTCTCAATGCCCAACCAAGAAACTCCATTTTCTAGTGTCCCACAGCAGCTAGAAGTGGTCAGAGGAATGAGATGTTTGCCACGAAGGTTGTCATTTGTCTAATTAAAAGACAGTCCACTGGCCCAGACCCTTTAACCTTGGCCCCCTTCCCCCTCTCGTTTGAAAGACAGACTGGATGCCTGGAGGCCTGGAAGCGCCCTGGGATACAGGAACGGGAGCCACAGGCTAAGGATTCGGGAGCTCAGAGTCAAAGGCAGCCCGGGACGCGGGGTGTACTGCAGCCGCCATCCAAACCCAGACTGACCATGTGGGGAGACTGACCATGTGGTCAGTCTCCCCAGAACCTTGCGGGCTCCCCGGGGCCCCCACCCCATCTGAGAGCTAAGTGACACGGACACCTCCCGACACCAGGCTAAAGGAACAGAAGCAAGACTGACGATGTCCCCGGTGGCTCCTGCCCTCAAAAAGGCCCAGGAGAAGCAGGCTGGTAGAACTTCGGGGTGAAGACGTCGAATGTTTCTGGTTTACTGGACCTTTCAAAGTTGTGTGGCTTCATAGCAAACACAGGGAGTGGCCAGTGTGTTGCTGCCAGTGTCCTTCCCGGGAGCAAGGAAGGCTGCGCCAGCCCCCCGGGGCGCACTCACTTGTCCCCCCAACCCCGCAAACACGTCACCCCTCAAAGGAGCTCCCCCACGTCTAAGGGGGATTCCTCTGGAGGCCCTCCCACAGCCCTAGGTCAGGAGGTCACCTCGACGGGCATGTCCTCTCCCAGATGAGGGTAGAGAGCCAAAGGGTGCGGGGTCCGCTGGGCTTCCACGTCTGCCAGGAAGGCCCCCCGCGCCCGCTGCGCAGGTGACAGCTCGGGAAACGGGGCTGCTCCCTTGGGCCACCTGTGCTGCCGCTTCTTTGGGACGGGTTGGCGAGCTGGGGGACGGATCTGGGGGAGAAAGGCCTCCTGAGGACCCCGAGTGAGCAGAGCCTCGCACGGCGGGCAGCCCCTCCGGAAGTCATCCAGGCCCTTCTTCACGAACGTCCACCGCAGGCCGTCCAGGGCGGGGGCGCGCGGCGGCCGGTGCCTGGTCTTTGTGAAGCCCTGGGAAGGTAGACGCTTTTCACACCTGGAAGACAGCACGCACCACAGGGGTTGGGGCGGGAGACAAAGGTTGGAAGGAGGTTGGCCTCCACCTTTCTTGAGGGGGTGAGGTAGGGGAGGAGGGGTTCGTGGAAGGGGAGAGCTAATCAGATCCCTAGTTCGTGGCCCACCATCTCTGGCCTATGAAGGCCCCTCTCCTGTTTGCTTTAGGCTGTTAGCCCGCATCCCATGCTCACTGCTCTCCCTGCACAGGCAAAACCCCTCTCAGAGATTTGAAATGTACCCTCTCACTTCTACCCACCTTGTAATATCTGTATCGTTCTTGTATGTGCATTTTTTCTTCATTTACATAAATGGGACCATTCCACTTCTTACTGATTTACCAAGCACCATATTATAAAGGCCCATCCATGCCACTAGGTGTAAATCTAATATTACCACCAGGTTCATTTACCCATTCTCTTTGTCATAAGTTGCAACCCCTCTGGGGACTTTTTCTAATCCTTTAAAGGACCACAGTGCAGGGGGGAAGAACCTGCATTCCAGGGACCACTCACCCTTAACTGGCTGAATGACCTTGGCACTTCATTTAACCTCTGTGGGCCACAGCTAACTCCCTAAACTCAAAGCGTCAAAGTTTTCAAACTGGCTGTCCATGGGCAGCATGGGGCCTACAGACCTGTCATCTGGTCCCTTTTCTCTTTGAATAAGAATTAGAACAGTTAACATATATCAAGGACTTCTTATATAACAGGCATGTTCTAAATGTTTTACATGCATGAACTTACCTAAATCTCGTAACAATCCAATGAAGTAGGTACTGAGTACTAGCATTATTCCCACTCATAGATAAGGAAATAGAGGCTCAAAGGATTTTGGAACAGAACAAACCCTTGTGAGAGATCCCATAGCTAATAAGTGGTAGAGGGGGGATTTTAATCCAGGTGGTGTGACTCCCGAGAAAGGTGTTTAAGGCCTACACTAGAGCTTCCAACATAGAAAAAAGCTCACATACATAATCTAGAGCAAAAATCAGGTTCTCTGGGAACACTGGGTCCACCTTTCCATGGAGCCACCAATTGGTATAATGGTTGCCCTCTATAGACAAGTCCTAGGCTCTCTTAGTCACAGTCTCCACCCTTCCCTACTGCCTTATTCTACCCAGCCTGCTTCCCCCAGTTTCCTTACCCACCAGGCTCCTGTCTGCACTGAGATGTTAGGGTATGACTATGAGATGGAAGCAGCTGATGGAAGGAAAATGAGACTAGTTCCTAGATAATCTAATACATCTTAGCCATTGCCTAAGTCAGGACTTGGAACCTGAGCAGTTTAAGGGCAGGTCACTCATTATCTTAATACATCACTTCCTTAGACAGATATTTCTATATTATTGGTGTCTTTCCCTGAAGCCTCTTCACCTCCAGGCCCCTTTCATCTGTAACACTCTTTATACCAAATCTACTCCGTGTTGCACTCAACCCTGCAGGCACAAGGCATTTTTTTTTTTTATTCATTTGACAGATAGAGATCACAAGTAGGTAGAGAGACAGGCAGAGAGAGAGGAGGAAGCAGGCCCCCGCTGAGCAGAGAGCCCGATGCGGGGCTCGATCCCAGGACCCTGGGATCATGACCTGAGCCGAAGGCAGAGGCTTTAACCCACTGAGCCACCCAGGCGCCCCAGGCACAAGGCATTTTTAAGAGGTTCCAGCTTAATTCCTATTCTTTCCTTATGAGTTCTAGAAACTTCTTGCTTGCTGTGTGTGCATATGTGTGTGTTTGGGCTTAAACCAGCTCTACTGTGAAGATCTAGATGAAAGGATACAAAAAGTTGCTCATTGAAACAAACAGATCACTCTTAAGGAGCTGAACAGGAGGGTGTTGAAGTTACATCTAACCTTAACATTTGATGACCCGCTCAGCATGACCTACTAGCAAGCAACCTTCAATAATATTAGACACCTTTACAAAGTTTATTTTCCACACATTTACAACTAACTCAGACATCTAAGCACTTTATGAAATCAAATCTGATGACTGATATTTTTCCTCAGGGACAGTTACATCACTCAAAAGTGGGGACAGCCTGGCAGCTAGTTCCAGTCTCATAGAATGTTAGAGCTGGCAGGACCTGAAGGAAATCTAGTCCACCTCCTCCCCTCTAAATGAAGAAACTGAGTTCTGAGAGATGAACAAGCATCCACTAGAGCTGGAGGCCTGCCCACTGCCCCGCCTGCCTCTCATAGCTAATAAACTTCCCTCTGTGTTTTGTTAAGTCTATGGACATTTTTGCTTGGCCCAGAGAATCACACTGGACACTTTTTTCCCCTAAACATTCACTATTTTCACAGTCATTAGCATATGCTACATGGATCAATATCTCCTTCTGTAAGAATTACAAGAGTATTGGTCATTTATCCTAAAGAAATGAAAACCTATGTTTGTATAAAAACCTGTACACAAATGTTGATAGCAACAACCAAAAACTAGAAACACCTGCATATCCTTCAATAGGTCAAATGAATAAAAAACAGTGGCATATCCGTGCTAGCAACAAAAATGAACGAACTACTGGGACACCTGGGTGGTTCAGTCAATTAAGTGTCAGCCTTGGGCTAAGGTCATGATCTCAGGGTCCTGGGAGTCCTGCATCAGGCTTTCTGCTCAGCAGGGAGTCTGCTTCTCCCTCTGCCTCTGCTCCCCACCTCCATGCTCTCTCTCTGAAATAAATAAATATATATTTTTAAATGGACAAACTACTAATATGATGGCTGGATGGATCTCAAGGGCTTTCTGCTGAGTGGGGAAAAAAGCTCATCTCAAAGGTTTTATACTGTATTATCCTATTTATCTAACATCCCCAAAAGAACAGAATTATGGAAATGAAGCACATTGGCTGCCAGAGGTTGGGGGTGGGGAAGGAGTGCTGACAAAGGGGTTGCAAGTAGTAGGTGCCTTGTGGTGAGACAGTTTTTTTGTTCCTTGATGAATACACGTGACAAAATTTCATGTAAGTTTATATACACACAACAGCAAGCAAGAGCGGGTGAAACCCCAGCACGGTCTGTGGTCCAACTAGTACATTGTGTCAGTGCGCATTTCCTGCTTCCGTAATGTCCGGCAGTTACCTAGGCTAGTTCGCTGGAAGCAGCTGGGGGAAGGGTGCATGGGACCTCTGTACTGTTTTTGCAACTTCTTTAAGTCTGCAATTATTTCAAAACAAGAACTTTGAAAATGTGGGGAAAAAGGATTTCCAGAAGGCCTTCTAATTGCTAAAATGTATGCAGTATATGCTTTACGGATGACACGTCGGTTAATCCTCACAAAAGTCCTCTAACGCTGGTTCATTTTGTTGTTCCCATTTCACAGCCGAGCAAACTGAGCCCGGAAGGAGCAGTAGCTCCTGCAAGGTCGCTAGGCAAACAAGGGGAGCTGCTGGCCTTGACTCAGCCTCTGCGGTTCTAGACCTTGAAATCTGCCGCCACGTCGGGCTGCGTCCCAGCAGCCGAATTCCGGCTCAAAAATAGCTCAAGGAATCCGCGAAGACAAAAAGCCTCTGGTGTCTGCCCTGCGAGGGCGACGCCAGCCGTTCAACAGGCAGCAGAGCGCCCCAGCGCCTGGGCTCCCCCACCCCAGACACAAGCCCGGTTCGGCCACAGGCACAAGCGCGGGGTGGGGGGTGCAAAGGCCCCAGACCCGGACTAACCCGGAGAAGGGCGGCGGGAGACCAAGCACTCCTGGGTCCCCCGCCCCGAGCGGGTTTGTTAGTCCGCCCGCTCCGGAGGCCGCCGCGGGGAACACGTGCTTCGCGACCGCAGCGTCAGCCGCCGGTTGTTTTCTGTGACAACCGTGCAGCGGCCGAGCAGCCGCGGAGGGAAGGCGGGGGGACCTCCTGCCGCCCTCCCCGCCGTCCGCGCCCCCGCACCCGCCCTCTGCTCCCCCACCCCGCTCCCCGCCCTCCGCCGCCCCAGCCCCACCCCGCCTCCCGCCTCCCGCTCCCCGCCCCCCCCC
>NW_019154105.1:6643413-6878066 GCF_002288905.1 Enhydra lutris kenyoni
CTCCCGCCCCCGCCGACCCAGCACAGCGCGGAGCAGGCACCCCCACGCGGCACCCGCCGGATGAGCTTGCCGGGGCGCGCTTACCCGAGCCCCCGGTTCCCGCCCGCTGGCCCCCGCGTGGGCGCCGCGGGCCAGCACAGCCGCCCGGGCTCGGCCATGGTCTCCCCGGCCCAGCCAGCACAGCCCGGCCCCCGCGGTGCGTGTTCCGGCCGCCCGCGTCGCTAGGAGACCGCGGAGCCGTGCGCCCGCCCGGCTCGCCTCGGTTCGCCCCGGCGCCCCCTTGCGCCCCGGCGCCCCCTTGCGCCCCCTTGCGCCCCGGCGCCCCCTTGCGCCCCGGCGTTCCCCGGCCTCGCGCCGGCCGGACGCCTGCTCCGCTCAGCCCGGTTTCTAGAAGGGGCTGTCGAAGGAGAGAAAGACGCGGCCGGACGGACGGATGGACGGACGGATGGACGGACGGGTGGACGGATGGGTGGACGGACGGACGGACGGACGGACGGACGGATGGACGGCCACGGAAGAGTGGAAAGGGAGGGGAAAGGCACACCGACTGCTGGCGGTCGGGCAGGACTTGGGAATCCCTGGGCCTCGCCCTGCGAACTGACTGATTTCCAGAGCCTTCCCCATCCGAGTCACTGGACCCTTGTGCCCGGACCCGCTTCCAGCGTGACGTCCTCACCCGCGGTCCGGGCGGGCCTAAGTGTGGGCGGCCTGAGGCTGTGCTGGTTTGCTAAGGTCGCCTGCCGCGCGAGGGCTCCCGACTGAAGCACGGGGCGCCGCTTCCAGAGGGAAAGAGCCGCAAGCGCTCTCCTGCCCAGATGCTGACTATTAATCGCTCCTTACAGCGGGACGATTTCCTCGTCAGTTCGAGTCTAGAGTCTTCTCATCCTCGAACTCTGCGCGAGGAAAGAGCGCCGCCTCTGGAAACCGGTTACCGTGTGGACGCCGTGGAAGTGGCGCTCACGGGGGCTGGTGTCACGGGACAGAACCAGCTCCTAGCGCGGGTTTGGCGGCCCGAAGCTGGAAAGGCAACGATCGAGCCAGACGCGGTGGGAGGAAAGCAAGGGTTGCTTCGGGCATGAAGCCAGCAGCTCGGGAGCACAGTGGACTAATGTCGCAAAGACCGTCTTCCCCTTCCAGGTGGAGCCGGAGGAGTTTTGAAGCGGGGGTGGGGGGTGGGGTGCTGCTGAGCCCGGGCCCTTAGTCATCTGCCTTCATGACCCTGAACTTGCGGGCATCCGTGGCCGCTGTTTCCGAATGTAGCCGGGCCTTATCTTCTGGGAGAGTTTGGTCCTTCGCTCCTCAAGCCCGTGGTCTGCGAATCTCAGGGCAAGTCCGTTAGCTCTGCAGCAGCTCACGGGACTCAGGTCTGCAAGCGAGGAGCGCACAAGCTGGAAGCAAGCTGCCCTTCACGCTGCCCGGAGTCCGTGGACACTCGTTCCAGCATCTTCATTTGCTTTATGTATTCAGCCGCCTTTTCTGTGCGGGGTAGAGCCCTGGGGTCCCACCACCTGAGATAAATCCCCCCTCAGCTACTTAATAATTATGCACCCCTGGGAGCGATTACTCAAACTTTTTTTTAGCTCCATTGATTTTCTAGTCTGAAATCGGGGAAATAATAGCATCTCCTTGTAAGGGTGAGGAGCAGATCAGAGAGATGATGAATGTAAAGCACTTGCCAGTGCAGGCTGTCCCGAATCCCCACACAACTGCTGAGCAGTATTATATCGGTTGTAGGGGGTGGGTAGTAGAGTCCATCAGCGGAGGGGCGCCTGGGGGGCTCAGTGGGTTAAAGCCTCTGCCTTCTGCTCAGGTCATGGTCCCAGGGTCCTGGGATCAAGCCCCCCATCGGGCTCTCTGCTCAGCGGGAAGCCTGCTTCTCCCTCTCCCACTCCCCCTGCTGTGTTCCCTCTCTCGCTGTGTCTCTCTTTGTCAAATAAATAAATAAATAAAAATTTTTTAAAAAGAGTCCGTTAATGGAGAAAGTGACAAACGTAGTCATTATGAGGAGCCTGATTCATTGTTTTCAGGATCCCTGGTAGTATCTTTCAAGTTCATTTGCTTGTGGATTCAAACTTCTATTACTTTGAGGAAGTAGGGTTTTTTCATAAGAGTGAGGGTAAGGGTTTTATCTGTTGCTCCTAGTACTGGGCCTGCTGTGCAGCAGGTACTCATTCAACAAAGAGTGGCTGTTATGGTCATTCCAGGCGCTAGGGATGCAATGAGGAATGAAACAGACTTGGTCCTTGTCAGCTCAAGTCTTGGTTTTTAGTGTTTGTTGCATGAATTAATAAGAAACCGCCTGTTTCAAGACTTTTGCGTCTTCACAGGCTGATTATTTGCTCCAAGCAGTAACTTTGACTCCATATCTAGTAGGAGACAACTTCTTTTTATTTCATCACATTCTAAACCTAAATTACAGTCATTACTCAGGGACTCTCTCATTCATTCTCTCTCTGTCTCTGTCTCTTTTGCAACACAAGGGTAAAATGTGTTACATACATGAGTAGATGTTATTTCAGAGCGAGGATAATGAGGTTCTGCGCAGTCTTTTCTGGCTTTACTGCCAGGTAGTGTAACCATTTTATTTCCCAATAGGATTTCTCAAACACCCACGACAGGGTTGCCAAACACCATTACTGCATCTTTCCCACTCAAGGACTAATTGCTGTCTCTGTAGCATTCTACTACATACGCAGCAATAGTTAGTTCATGGTACTATCCAGGGGGGAAAAAAAAACAAACGTTTGAACGACAGAACTTTAAGCTGAGAAATTATAAAGTGGGTCATAGACTAGTGGAAACCCTTGGTATCTTTACAAAATATTACCAGTCATCTTTGAAGGACTACAAAGACCACTGTACCCCAGCCCGTTCTTACAGCATTCCTACAGATAAATTTACAGTGGACATGAGCTCACAAAATAAAATCCACGAGGAGACAAGGCACAATAACCAAAAGACAGCAGAAACAACAAAGAACAGAATCCGATCTGAGACTTTATGTACTGGGATGTTCAGACACAGAATATACGTAAATAAGATTAATTGTGTATAAATATATCTTTATGTACATAAAATAAGCATGTTTCATGTGTTTTGGGAATAATAGAGGGATTTGGAAATATGAGCAAAGTACAAGAAACTTTTTAAAAGATAAATTTGAAGAGGAACCAAATAGAACTTATGGAAATGAAGACTATAGTCATTTCAACTGGCCTCGGAAGGTGAGAGTCCAATGGACGGACGGGTCCCTGAGACCCAGCAGGCTGGTAGGTTTGAGAAGATGCCTCCAGCTGTAAGTAATTCCTGCAGTTTGGATGTGGCAGGGGCTTTCCTGCTACTCACCTCCTGGTTAGCTCATATCCTCTGTTTGGTTCTCTTCCATCACCCCTGGAACATGTTCTTGCATATAAATCCCTCACTTTAAATTTACTTACTGTGGCTGCTGCTTTCCCGGTTGGGCCCTGGTACATACGTTATTTATGACCCAGCACTTCCCTTGCAGGGTATAGGAATCCCGAGGAATTTTCTCCCATACAGGAAGATACGTATGAGGATATTTGTCACAGCATTGTCAGTAGTATTGGTGGGTTGAGGGCGGTGCGTGTGTCCATTTCTGTGATGCAGATGGAAAAAATGGACGAATAACCAGGAATCCATTAGACACAACAGTCTGACGTATACTCAGCAACATGGTTAGGCTTTTGGAAACGTGGTGCTGGGTGAAGAAACAGTGAGATTTTTTACTGCAATGTGATTTATATAAATTAAAAATGCATGCACACCGAACAAAAATATATGTTTTACAAGAACTCCTACAGAGAGAAGGATACAATTCAAGCACTTAGGAATGGTTGCTTATGGAGAAGGCAGAAGGACAGAAGTGGAGAATGGAGAAGGAAAGGGATGTATGAATGAATGAGAGAGGACCTTGCACACCCAACTGAGAAAGGAGCCTCATGAATTAAACAGTAAGATTAACCAAGATGTTACACCTGCAGTTGGAAAAAAAAAAAAAAATGTTGCCAGAGAAATAGTTACAAGGTGGCACTGAGACACAGTTTCAAAGAATACATTGTGGATTGTGAAAGGTTGAAACAATACCTGCTCCAAAGTCAAGTTAGCTTGCAATAAAGGGCAACCACATGGGACAGAGGGTGAAGCAAGGAGCCAGGGCTGGTGACGAGTCCTGGATGACACAGGGATGTTGTCTGAATTCCATGGCAATGTTATGTGAGGAAGAGGATTCGAGGTCTTCTGATTTTCTTGTCATTTGCACTCAGATCTGAGCAAAGATTATGGGAGTCTCGTGACTGAATAGAAATGTACCAAAAAATCCTGCTTCATAGCTTTTTAGGGTCAAATACAGCCTCTAAGGCTGGGCTGCTCTCTCAAGTGGGGCTCAGATCATGATCACTCTACGCACTAAAAAACTGGAAACAAGGAGCGTTTGGAGTGTGTTGGAGGGACTTGAATTCTCATCCAGTGTAGTTCAATTAAAATATGACAATAATAGAAAAGAAATATTTAACCATGATATTAGGTTTTACTTCCCCTTGCTTGTATTTTTAGAATTGGTTTATCTTTCTGAGTTCAAAAGCATTCAAGTTCTGGAAGATTCTTTGCATAAAAGGTTGTAGGAGTACTTGAAAAAATGACCATATCCAGAGCCCCCTATATCATCAACATCAGTTGAAAACCACATTATATCTGTTTTTCATTAAGCTTCGAGTGAGCTTTGCTCTTCTCTTTACAAATAGAGACTTTAAAGTGTGTTTTGCTCATTAATTCTGAGGCTGCTCCAAACATAATTAACTCCCTCTCAGCAATTAACATATTTGATGGTGTTTATTTGGGCTTTTCCCCATTTGTACAGAATGATGCCAAAAAAATATTTGTTAGGTTGAACTGAATTTTGTTTTCACAGTTTGTGAAGCCAAAGAAGCAATTCACATAAAACAGTAATCCATTATCGACTCATTAGACTTATTAAGCTAATGTCTAATGACACGAGGAAATTGAGACAATCACTCAAACTCATGTAACCAATTAGTGGGGGAATCCCATCATAACCCAGAGCTCCACATGAGTCACCCAGAAAAAAGTTGACTCATAAACCAAGCTAAAGAGTCAATATAATACAGTGGCTAACCTGGGTGACCAACCTGGGTTTGAGTCACAGCCCCGCCATTAATAATGTGGGCGAGTCCCTCGCAGTCTCTATGCCTCAGTTTCTTCTTCAGGAAAACAGACCTGCTGATATTTTACATCATATGGCTGTGGTCCGGGTGCAGTACAGAAATCCATGCTTTCTAATAGACATACAACGCAAGCCACCTATGTGAGCCATATATGTAATTTAAAATTTTCTAGTAGTCATTTTTTTTTAAGATTGTGTTTATTTGAGAGAGAGAGAGCACGAGGGTTGGGTGAGGGGCAGAGGGAGAATCAGACTCCTGGCTGAGCCAGGAGCCCGATGTGGGGCTCGATCCCAGGACCCTGAGATCATGCTCTGAGCCAAAGGCAGACATTTAACCGACTGAGCCACCAGGTCTGGAGGACAAAAACCAGATTCATCCATGGGCCCAGACTCCTGAGTACGTCCTTAGAGTAGCTGGACTTTACTTTCTGCCATACTGACAATATTTGGAACAGCACTGGGACAGGTAGACATCTAAAATTCACTCTGGCTCACACATACCTTTGCCATTATTCATACCAAGTCAAGCCAACTTTTACTTGAATGTGGACCCCACTGGGCCAGGGCAATTTCTAACCTGTGTTTTCCACATCACCTTTACTCATCTCATTACCTGAAATAAATACATGACAAAGTTCCAGACTTGGACAAGGCCTTAAGACATCTTAATTACTACAGAAAACAAAGGAACCTAGATAATTGTGCTTACACTGGGGTAAATCCTTTACTGTCTTCATTATTTTTCCTTTAAAATTCCTGTGATAACTATAAAGTGACTTAAGCCTGAATAGCCAGCCTGACAGGTTTCTTTTTGTTTGGGACAATTAATTAAAACGTTCTTTAATCTCTCCAAACCACTTCATATACGCATACAACATCCAAGCCCATTTTGTTTTGGTGTCTGAGCTTACAGTGTTAAGAGCATGAATGTCGGTGCCAGGCTGCCTAGATTTGAATCCTGGCTCTAGTATCCACGAGCTGTGCAAACTCAGGAAAGTGACCTAACCTCTCTGTGCTTCAGTGTCCTCATCTGTAAAAATGAGACCAGTAATAGCGCTTACCTCGTTGGGTTTTGTGAAGATGAAGTGAGTTACCAGATGAGAAATGCTTGAAACAGCACCCAGCAGGTATGTAAGCTCCCAGTAAATAGCAGGGCTGTGATTCAGAGGATTTCCGAGATGTGGAAACTAAGTAGAGCGACTGGGTGCATTTTAGGGATCTGTGCTTCTCAAGATCCCCAGGCCAGCTTTGTTGACGCAGGACATGGTGATGACTTGGTAATAAGAGCATGAAAACCAGTTTCATTCCTCTCGGTTGGTTGACAATCTCTCTTGAGCCCTTAACTGGGAATCCGTATCTGGTGTGTCCAGTCCCTAGCTTCGGGATCTCGGACAAGTTATTTCAAGTGTAAAATGGGGATATAATCCCTCCCTCACAGGCTTCGTGTAAAGAAAGGAAAATAGGAGGTGCCCACCACTGTCCCTGGCATATGACAGACGCTTCCCTCGTTCTAATGTCCACCTGAAGTTTGTCAAGAACAAATAGTTTGAAATTTTATTTTAAAAAGTATTTCTGAGGCGCACCTGGGTGGCTCAGTTGGTTAAGCGACTGCCTTCGGCTCAGGTCAAGATCCCAGAGTCCCCGGATCGATTCCCGCATCCAGCTCCCTGCTCAGCAGGGAGTCTGCTCCTCCCTCTGACCCTCTCCCCTCCCATGTTCTCTCTCTCTCTCTCTCTCGCTCGCTCGCTCAATAAATAAATAAATAAATAAATAAAATCTTAAAACAACAACAAAACAAAAAACTATTTCTTTGACAGGTGCAGTGCCTTTAGAGAAGTCCCAGCATAGCGAGGGGACAGTCACCTTCAGCTTTTGCACCAACCGCAAGATTGGCCTTCAGGCTCCGAGCGGTCCAGGCTCACGGGTCCCCGGATCTTCACCTGCGTCCGCGCGGGCTCTTCGGTCAAGAAAGCTCAGAAGGCGGTTTTGAATGAAGGGGCCTTTGTTCTTTGCTCAGGAAATCCGCCTTTCTAGAAGACACGAGGTAGTAGGCTCACAGAGATTACTGCTACTTCAACAAACGGAGAGTAAATCTGTAGGTGGAAGCGAGGGAGAGGCACGTCGATGCAAGCGCCTGAGACTGCTTCCACACGGAGCCTTGGTCTGTTCCTGCGGAAGCCCCGGCACAGCCTCTGCAGGCCTGGAGTCACCCAGTGCACCACCCGAGGCGGATTCTCTTGGGACTTTCCTGGGCATCTGTAGAAGAATATTTTCCCTAATGGGAACGGCTTCTTTTAGGAAGAGCGGCATATCCTATCCGTGTTGAAAATGAAAACAATCTTGGAATACTGAAAAAATAAAATTAAATTAAACGAACAAGAAAAGAAAAGAAAGCAGAAAATACCATTCAAAATGGGGCACAGGATAACTTCCTCGCATGCTCTTTCAGAAAAAAGAAACCCTGTTTAGCGCAGCTGACTATTAAAGAATGTGCAGGTCATTTCAGGAACTTCAGTAACAGAACACGTTCGTATTGTCCCATTACCTCATTGACGTTGACATTACCTCATTGTCATTACCTGAGTGACAGTGAAGACAGGAGAATCTGCTGACAAGTCTCTGAACCTGCTACTACTTCAACGTCATGAATTAGCTTTCCACAAACCCATGGAAGTATTAAGACCTAATGCTGAAAGGTGGACTATTTAGTAAATATGCCGCTAGAAAGAAAGAAAGAAAGAAAGAAAGAAAGAAAGAAAGAAAGAAAGAAAAGCTATTTCCTTAAAATGAAATTAACTTTAATTTTACTATTTAAATCAGCCACAAGACAATTTTAAAGAAAGACTAACATCCCCCAAAATGAAATAATGATGGGATATCATTTAAAACTATTCATTTAGACAAATCCCAGTGGTCCATTGTATATAAATGAAACATACATACATATATATATACATATATATGTATATATGTGTATAAACTACATATATATGTATATATACACATAAAGATTTTAAACTAAGTGAATTTATAATTTAGTATTTTATTTTATTTTTAATATTTTATTTATTTATTTGACAGAGAGGTCACAAGTAGGCAGAGAGACAGGCAGAGAGAGAGAGGAGGAAGCAGGCTCCCTGCTGAGCAGAGAGCCTGAGGCGGGGCTCAATCCCAGGACCCTGAGATCACGACCTGAGCCGAAGGCAGAGGCTTTAACCCACTGAGCCACCCAGGCACCCCCTATAATTTAGTATTTTAAAAGAAAGATTCTAAGCTATTTCATTTTGTACATATTAAGCATTTCTGCTTGTCAGCTTTTAGGGAGGCATAAAAACGACTTGTCTTATCTGAGTGGGACTCCTCGCCTGTTGTAAAGTCTGTTATGAGAGCGCTAGCAAGTTTTGTCCCTCCTTGGACACCTAATTCCCGTTCCACACGGGACACTTCAGAACGGTAACGACGTTTACAGAGCATCTCCTGTGGCCCATCACACACTTCATCTCATTTCATCCGGAAAACAGCTCCGTGAGGTGAGTCCTGTTTATTACATCCATTCTACAGATGAACAAACTGAGGCACACAGAGGTTAAATAATTGGCCTAAGGTCGTACGGGTACTGAGTAAGGGAAGCAGGATTCGAACAGGAGTGGGCTTCAGAGTGCACCAACAACATTGAACTTCACCTGAGCCCCCTGCTCCCAGAAAGCAGCTGAGGTGCCTCCGACCTTCCTGTGCTCCAACTAACCTCAAAGGACCCCCTGCCCAGCAGAGGGAGGACCTGTCCTCACCTTCCCTCACCTTCTCCTTTACCTGCCTTGACAAAACCCCAGACCCTCTTTTTTCCTTTGAGACATTCATTCCTCCCTAACGAGAGTGCATTTTCCCCCTTGCAGTAATTGGAAAAAAATCATCTCTTTAATTGTCCTGTGCATTTTTACACCAGAAACTCACCCATATTGCCGATTCCTGAGAAAATAAAATCCAATTCAGAGATGCCTAAACCATGGTCAGGCAATGCGTCTTTTGGTGGAGTGGCCCACATACGTGTCACCCATCCTCTCATAAGCATTTCAGGAATTTGGAGCACAGGGAGAGAAGGCAGATCCCTGAGAAGATATGAGGTATGGTCAGTTCACGGAAAACTCAGACTATTTTTTTAAAGATTTTATTTATTTATTTATTTATTTATTTATTTATTTATTTGAGAGAGAGAGAGAGAGAGAGCAAAAACGAGAGAGATCTCAGAGGCAGAGAGAGAAGCAGACTCACTGCTGAGCGGAAAGTCTCAATGCTGGGCTCGATCCCAGGACCCCAAGATCTTGACCTGAGCCAAAGGTAGATGCTTCATTGACTGAGCCATACGGACACCCTGAAAACTAAGACTATTAAAATTGATGTGACAGATTTGCCGTTTTGAAAATAGAACTTCTTTCCTCAAATCAATCAATTTCTTTCCCAACCTGCCCCTTGCCACTCTCTGCCTCCTTCTCTCCATCTCTTGCAATGTCATCAAATAGGAACACTCTCGGGGCACCTGGGTGGCTCAATGGGTTAAAGCCTCTGCCTTTAGCTCAGGTTATGATCTCAGGGTCCTGGGATCGATCCCCACATTGGGCTCTCTGCTCAGCAGGAAGCCTGCTTCCCTCTCTCTCTCTCTCTGCCTGCCTGTCTGTCTACTTGTGAGCTCTCCGTGTCAAATAAATAAATAAATAAATAAATAAATAATCTAAAAAAAAAAAAAAAGAAATGTTAACTTTGAGGATCCCATGAGTTCTCTCAACTTGGCCTGATGAGTCTGGGTGATAGTTTACTCTACCCAAGGGCTCTCTGTACGGGATTGCTTATTGAAAGCACATTGGATGAGGACAGCTGGATAGAAAGTGCCCTCAAACACTGACATCAAGTACAGAGATGATCATGACAAAAAAGCTTCCTCCTCCCTTAACCAGCACCCCTAAATTCCTCCCACCTTAGTCAAAGTCTTGACATTTAGTTTTCAACAAATATTTGAACCTGGTATGTTCTGGTAACTCCTCTAAGCACTGCAGAGATAATCTCATGGTTGAGTCTCTCTGTGCCTCGGTTTCTCCATTCTTATACAGTAACAGGAGTAAGGCACGGAAGTAGAAAGTTCCCTGCCTTCTTCTGCATAACACCTGCTTTCAAGTCCCAGGAGGGCAAACTTCAGGACATATAGTAAGGAGTTCCATCTCGTTCTTGTCGTAAGTTCACGTGTCTGATACCGTTGGTATCCACGTCTTCCCTTCTTTTTCTCAATTACCATAGATGGCAAATAAGACATATCACTTTTACAGTGTTCTTTGGGGCAAATTTAATAAACCTTCATTAAAATTTGAGAACTATCTGGAAGAAGGGAACAAATATTGGTAAGGTCATTCATTAGAGTTGTTACGTCATCAATGAGAATTATCTAGGTTTCTGTCATTGTCTCTCCTTTATTACAGAAATCATGGCCCACTTAAAGGACACGTGTCATTTCTTAGCAAGGGCTTTACCTTCGCCCAGCATTTTTATGGTCACGATCATTGTCATATTGCTTTAAAATCCTACTGAAATTACCAATGAGTTATTTTTGTCAGAAGCTGTGTCTGCTTCTTACGAGGGAGTTACTGATAGAAGAGACCTAAGCTGGAGGGCTAGTGCAGACCCCTGGGACAAGGGAGCCTCATGTGTCTGGGGCTGTGCAGACCCTGCCGACTGACCCAGCCAGGCACCCCAAGTAAATGGAGAATTTAAGAGGCTTCCAACATTAGCCAGAAAAGCACAGGTTTATATTGTAGACCCCCTAGAGAATCTGGTGATTACATAGGACCTGAGAAGCCCCAATAAGACAACATTGGGGTTAGGGGCAGGGGGAGGAAAAAACTGTGATTAGAGAGACGATCCCTGCAGGGCTGCAAGGTAGATGCTGTTCAGAAAGACAGGAGACTCCATTTTTTAAAAAAGATTTTATTTATTTGACAGAGAAAGAGCATGCATTAGCGGGGGAGGGAGGAAGCAGCAGAGGGAGAGGGAGAACAGACTCCCCGCTGAGCAGGGAGACCAATGGGGGGGGGCTGAATCCCAGGACCCTGGGATCATGACCTGAGCCAAAGGCAGCTGCTTAACCCACTGAGCCCCCCAACCCCCCCCCAGGAGGCTCAATTTAAAAAGTGATATTTTGCACCATCAAATAGTAAGATTTTATTTTAGGCAAAGTATTGGGCCTGCTCAGCCTCTGGAATTTCTACGTAGAACTCTGATATTATATTTGGCTGGAGCCCTCACTTATTTAAAACCCACTTTAGGGACACCTGAGTGGTTCAGTCGGTTAATCATCTGTCTTTGGGTCAGGTCACGATTTCAGGGTCTAGAGGTTGAGCCCTGCGTCAGGCTCCACAGTCAGCGGGGAGTCTGCCCATCGCCCCGCTCATGCACATGCTCTCTCTTTCTCTCAAATAAATAAATGAAACCTTTAAAAAAAATAAAATTAAATAAAAAATAAAATAAAAACCATTTTATTGAGGTATGATTGACACTAAAAGCTCTATCTATGTAATATATACAACGTGATGCGTTTGGAGAGAAGCAATTCCCACAATCACCATGATCTGTTCTGGTACCACATACCATAAACATATCCGTGTTCCCCCAAAGTTTTCTTACACCCTCTTATTATTATTATCTGGTGAGAGAGAGGGAGGAAGGGAGGGAGGGTAGAATACTTAACATGAGGGACACCAGGGTGGCTCAGTTAGTTAAGCAGCTGCCTTCAGCTCAGATCATGATCCCAGCACAAGGGACCAAGTTCCTCATCTGGGTCCTTGCTCAGTGGGGCGCCTGCTTTTCCCTCTGCCTCTGCGTGCCACTCTGCCTGCCTGTGCTCTCTTTCTCTCTGACAAATAAATAATAAAATAAATAAATAAAATCATTTTTTTAAAAAAAGAATACTTAACATAAGATCTATGCTTGTAGCAAAATTTTAAGGATGCTGTATTGTCACCCATAGGCACTATGTTATACTCTCGATCTCTACTACTTACTCACCTTGCTTAAGTGAAACTTTGTAGCCTTTGAGTGATACCTCCCCTGTTGCCCGCTGTCCACAGCTCCCAGCAACCACCATTCTACTCTTTGCTTATGTGAGTTGACGATTTTAGGTTCCTCATATAAGTGGTACCGCGGAGTATTTGTCCTTCCGTGACTAGTGTATTTCATTTAGCGTAATACCCTCCAGGTCCACCCACGTCGTCTCAAATGTCAGGATTTTTTTTTCTTTCTTAAAGCTGAATAACATAATATTCATTGTGTGAATATAACACATTTCTCTATCCATTCAGGCATGGATGGGTATTTCCGTTGCTTCCGTGTCTTGGCTGTTGTGAGTAATGCTGCAATGAACGTGGGAGCGCGTGTATCTCTTCGAGACCCTAATTTCAATTCTTCTGAATGGGAATCCTGGACCATACAATAATTCTTTCTTTCTTTCTTTTTTTTTTTTGTAATTTTTTGAGGAGCTTCCATACTGTTTTCCACACTGGCTGCACCAATTTACATTCCCACTGACAGTGCACAAGGGTTCCCTTTTCTCCACATCCTCGCCAACACTTGTTTTTCTGGGGTTTTGGGTTGGTTTGTTGTTGTTTCTTTTTAATTTTGGGGTTTTTTTTTAATACTAGCCAAGGACCCTTATTCTTTTTTTTTTTTTTAAGATTTTATTTATTTGGGGGCGCCTGGGTGGCTCAGTGGGTTAAAGCCTCTGCCTTCGGCTCAGGTCATGATCCCAGGTTACTGGGATCGAGCCCCGCATCAGGCTCTCTGCTCAGTGGGGAGCCTGCTTCCTCCTCTCTCTCTCTGCCTACCTCTTTGCCTGCTTGTGATCTCTCTCTGTCAAATAAATTAAAAAAAAAAAGATTTTATTTATTTGTCAGAGAGCGAGAACACAAACAGGGGGAGTGGCAGGGAGAGAGAGAAGTAGGCTCCCCGCTGAGTAGGGATCCTGACGCTCGTTTCTATCTCTATGGATTTACTTATTCTGGATGCTTCACACCAATGCAATCACACAATATATGATCTTTGTGTCTCTCTTCTTACACTTAGCACACTATTTTCTAGACCCTAGGATCAACCCCTATAAAGAGAAAAACCCTGGAGGGGTCCCTGCTGACCCCAGGTGAACACACATTCTTGGATAGTCCTGCTCCTTACATTAATAGAGAATGTATTTATAACTGGTTATCCCTTTTATCTTCACTTTGGAGATAAAAGATTCTAGAACTTTCTAGAATTGTTTACAATTACTGGATTTTCAAAAGATCTTCTAGGAGTGAGTATCCCTCAAATCAAATGGTATATGAGAAAGTAAAAGGGAAAAAAAAAACCACCCTGGGAGTGTTTGATATCGATACATCTTTTTCTTAACTCTCCCATCTTCTTATAAAATTCCAATGTGATTTGTATTCTTTTGCCGAAGTGCAATTCACATAACATAAAACCAACCATTTCAAAGTGCACAATTCAGTGACATCAGTATAATTACATTGTTGTACAATGACCATCTCTATCTAGTTCCAAAACTCCATTGCCCCAAAAGAAAACCCTGTGCCCACCAAGCAGTCATTACTTTTGTCTCCCTGACAGCTCCCAGTCTCGTTTCTATCTCTATGGATTTACTTATTCTGGATGCTTCACACGAATGGAATCACACAATATATGACCTTGGTGTCTCTCTTCTTCCACTTAGCACTATTTTCTAGACCCTTCCGTGCTGTAGCATGTATCAGTACAGTGGCTGAGTAATATTTCACTGTATTTAAGTAACACATCTTGTTTATCCTTTCATCGGCCAAAACATTCAGGTTGTTTTCCCCTTGGGCTGTTGTGAATAGTATTGCTATGAATATTTATGTACAAATATTTGAGTACCTGTTTTTAGTCCTTTTGGTATAAATTAGGAGTGGAGTTGCTGGAACATATGGTAAGGCTATATTTAACTTTTTAAAAAAGTGTGATTAGTATCCTTATCTCCTCTGGCTTGATTAGAAACGCAGGAAAACAGTACTGCTCCCCACAGATTGCAATGCAGCTGAAGCAGTCACTAGTCATGAATATTCTAAAACATCCTTCATTAAAGCTAAAAAGAGAGAATCTGGTTATTTATCAAGGAACTGGAAATGTTTCTAAACCAGTCGTAAAGTTAACTGAATAACCATCTTTCTTGGTGTTGTATTCACACAGGAGGCTTCTGGGTGATAATTTCAAAGAGGTTCGGGGGATGTGGCTCTAGGTTACAGGTGAGGGACAGGTCCTATTTTTAGACTTTCCAGAATCTAGCACCTTAACCCCTACCCGCAGCCCGTTCCACAGCCCCTTCTCCAGTCAGCCAGACATTTTCTTTCTACCACCCGGGGCTGCCAAGGACTGTTCCGATCCTCGGGCGGAGCCCTCTTCACTCCCCATTGCTCCCCCGACTCTCTCCCCACCCAGAGACAGATATTGAGTAAAACTGACTTTTTCATCTAAAACAACTTCTACCCATGGAATAAATTATAAAACAATAACCGTAAACTCTAATGTTGCTTATTTAGCCCTGATTTCATAATGTGCAGGAATCAGACCTCGTATTTCATCAGGTGCCACGTAGAGCTGAGCAGTGTCCAAACACAACCCAAGGGCCACCGGGTGGCTCAGTCAGTTGGGCGTGTGGCTCTTGGTTTCTGCTCAGGTCATGATCTCAGGGCCCTGGGAAAGAGCTCCAAGTTGGGATCCGTGCTCATGGAGGAGTCCGCTTGAGGATGTCTCCCTCTCCCTCCACCCGCCCTCCCGCCCCGCCCCTGCATGCCGGCATGCTCCCTTTCTCTCTCTCAGTCAAATAAGTAAATAGAAAGGATTAAAAAGGGACGCCTGGGTGGCTCAGTTGGTTAAGCAGCTGCCTTCGGCTCAGGTCATGATCCCGGTGACCTGGGATCAAGTCCCACACCGGGCTCCTTGCTCGGCAGGGAGCCTGCTTCGCCCTCTGCCTCTGCCTGCCACTCTGTCTGCCTGTGCTCACTCTCTCTCTCTCTCTGACTAATAAATAAATAAAATCTTTAAAAAAAAAGGATTAAGAAAAACAAATGCAACTCAAACTTCATTTGCTTCTAGAAAGTACCATCAAACAACCTCAAATGAGAACAGATTGTAATACTTTTCACATCCGGGCATACGTTGGAAATTTACTTGTAGCTACCCTGAGGCTGAGGGGAACCTGCAGCTCCTTCCTGGATTGTGTTTCTCGTCCAACACCAAGTCCAGGCAGGCAGAGATGTTCTCTCTCTCAAACAGCTAATGCCAACCCCACCGCCCCTCCTGGTTGCCCACGTTGCTGAGAATGTTGGTACTGTCACAGCTTTTTTTTTTTTTTTTTAAGATTTTATTTATTTATTTGTCAGAGAGAGAGAGGGAGATAGAGCAAGCACAGGCAGACAGAATGGCAGGCAGAGGGAGAGGAAGAAGCAGGCTCCCTGATGAGCAAGGAGCCCAATGTGGGACTCGATTCCAGGACGCTGGGATCATGACCTGAGCCGAAGGCAGCTGCTTAACCAACTGAGCCACCCAGGCGTCCCTTTTTTTTTTTTTTTTTAAATCAATCGTCACTGCAGTCTTTCTCCCTCAGAAAACCCCAGACAGGAAGTTCTACCCAGGAGTTATGGCAAAGAGCCAGGCTTAATGTCTGGTAGACGTGGGTTCAGCACCGGCTGTGTTTCTCACTGGCCACGTGACTTTGAACTACTTGGTCAAACTGCCTGTGCCTCAGTGTCCTCATTTTTAAAATGGAGACACCACGTCTACTTTACAGGGTATGGCCAGTGTTCAGAGAGGTAATGCAGGTCTAGTGTCTGGCACCCCGCTTGGCCACAGATAAATGCTGTTGACATAGTAACCATTTTTGCCCACTGTTTCTTTTCTCCCCCTCGCTCCTCTGCCCCGCCAAACCCACCACCACCACCACCACCATCACACACATTCTCTCAGAAGAGACTATGTTTGTGGCTTCAGGGGAGGGATGAGAACAAAGCAAATAGGTTGTGGCTTTCCAGTTACCATGTTTCAAAAACTCCACATCCTTAGAGGAATAAGAAAAGAAACACAGATTTGAAGGGGGGGGGGTTCCTTATTTCTCCACAACCCCAAGCGGAATAAAACCAAAGCCAAAGCCAAACAAACTAGAAAAGATTGCCCTAGCTTGGGCTGCAAAGACGGTGACGGGGAAGACACAGGGTTTCGTGGCTGGAAGAGGTAGCAGACGGGACCACGGACAGCCTCAGATTCCATCTGCTCTGCCGTGCTCAGAGTATGACCTATAAAGGACAAAAAATCTCTAGTCCAGGAGCTGTCAGTTGTGTCATAAAGGAATTCTTTAAATATTAGGAGTTTGGGGCGCCTGGGTGGCTCAGTGGGTTAAAGCTTCTGCCTTCGGCTCAGGTCATGATCCCAGGGTCCTGGGATCAAGCCCCGCATCGGGCTCTCTGCTCAGCGAGGAGCCTGCTTCCCCCTCTCTCTGCCTGCCTCTCTGCCTACTTGTGATCTCTGTCTGTCAAATAAATAAATAAAATCTTTAAAAAAATATATTAGGAGTTTGCAGTGACCGGTAAGAGCAGAAGGATGGAGACAGAAATTGTTTCCTTCGTCTACCATGGCCTAGCCAACTACCCCCAAACTGAGCAGCTTAACACACAGCCGTTCATGCACTCGCGATGCTGCAGTTCCAGTAGGGCTCTGCAGGGACAGCCCGTCATCTCTGTTCCCCTTAGTGTGTGGGGGTTTGGATGGGCTATGACATCCCTGACGGCCTCTCATTCATTCTCCAGAGTCTCGCTCCACGTGGCCTCTCATCACCCAGTGGTCTCTCCGAGCTTCTACCGTGGGAGCTGGATCTCGATGAGGGAAAGGAAGGGGCTGCCAGGCCCTTTAAGGCCTAGACTGGGAACTGGCACACAGTCGTCAGTTCCACCACATCTGCCGGCTGGAGCAGGTCGAGGCCAGCCCGGATTTAAGGGATGGGGAGAGACTCCACCTCGGATTGTAGGAGCGGCAGCAGCCTACAAAGGAAGAGTCGTTCACAGTCACGTTTGGAGTTTGTCTGTCCTACCTGTAAAAATTGGGTGTACTTTAAATGGTTACACTTGGGTGCCACCTGGGTGACTCAGTCCGTTCAGCGTCGGCCTTTGGCTCAGGTCATGATCCCAGGGTTCTGGGATCGAGTCCCCATTAGGCTCCCTGCTCAGCAGAGAGTCTGCTTCTCCCTCTCCCTCTGCTTCTCCCCCTGCTCATGCTTTCTTTCTCTCTCTCTCTTGAGTGCTCATTCTCTCTCTCCCAAGTAAATAAATGAAATCTTAAAAAAATAAAATTTTACACTTAGCATATTAATAATTTTAACATAAAAGTACACAGTGATTACCCAATAACCTCTGTTGAAGACATAAATGGTCTAGATTTCGGCGGGGGGGCAAAGAGCCCTTCTTGCTTCTCTGGTCTCAGAGTCTGCTGTCCTGGAGCCTTTCTTAGAGTTTGTGAAGGAAGTTTTTTCTCTTTCTGAGTCTTGAATGACTGTGAGTTTTGCAGAAGGCCCCAGTATGTGATCATAAGGGCCCTTGTCCTTCTCAAATTCCTGTTCTCCTGACTTTAGGTATAGAGTCGAAAATTCCTGACTGTCTCCCAGCAGGGCGTCAGCCTCCGCATCTAACCAGTAGCGGCAGTGATCTCCCAGGCCCTCTCCCCCTCAAGAGAGTGGTTATCAGGGGGATAGTAGCCTGTGTACCACCCCTCCTATGTAGAGATGAGTCTCACCTGTAGAGGGAAATGCTTCTAGAGCACAAAAACAGACTTAATCATGCCAATTAGCAGTGGCAGTGTCCCATAGATCAGAAATAAGGAGGAATTTCTAAGGGGCTTTGGGAAGCTTGTGGAATGTGGGAGCTTGGGGGCATCGTCTCTATCTGTAGCCGCCATGGGGTGGAGGAGAAGAGAGGACTGAGCAGAAAGCCAGCCAGACCAGGCACTAAAAAGCCGTGTCATCTCTTTACGGTACGACAGCCATTGCTGTGGGATTACAGACTGCTGTTTGGGGAACATGGATTTTTTGTTTTTAAAGCTGTTTATATTTTCTGTAATTAGGTCCTTTTGTTAGTGTTTAGTGCATTTTTTAGATGCTAGTCTGGTCAGCTATGCTAAGAGGAACCAAGAAAGAGGTTTTTGTCTAGTCTGGACCAGAGTTTTAAAGGGGAAGCAGCTTACCAGCCGCCTGACATGATGGAAACAATGGAGTGGTGTTGCCTGAGCCAGAGAGCCTCAAAGGGAAGGTAAACTGAGGGCAGCAGAGTCGGACACCCTTGTTCAGCAGCCCTCCCCACACCAAGATGTAGTTCTCACGTCTGGGCCCATCTCTCCGTCCGCATGGTCTGTTACTCCCCTACTGGCCCAGATAAGAGGCCAAAAGGAACCTCAGTGGACAAGGAAAAGGAAGAGTGGCCCGGCATTGGTGGCCCAGCCCTGGAGTGGGTGTTAGCCATGGAGTTTGCTCTCGAGGATAGAGCTAGCAAACAGAAAATCTAGTCTGAGACATGGGGGAGGAAGGGTTCAATTTGAGCATGAGCTGCTGGGAGCCAGGAGCCAAACACTCAGGAAGGAAGGTTACCGAATCTTTTTTCTAGTTCGGGAGGGAGAGGACACACACAGACTGCAGAGCCTCCAACCACTGCCCAGGCAGGGGAGGAGCAAGGGCTAGGGGTGTAACGTGGTCTCTTAAGCGAAGCGGGGGACAGGGAGAGCTGAGACGGATGGCTGGAATCTACAGCAGAGATGGGGGGCAGAATAGAGCACTACCGTGGCAGGTGTGTGGGGGGGAAGGCTGCTGATTGTGGGCGCATGAAGACTGGGACCACCGAGGCACTGTGGCCATGAGGCTTGGAAGGGTTGAATTACCCCAGACCTCTCCCCTTCAGCCCCCTTGGGGCTCTCACTGGAGAGCTGGGCGTGGGTACCACGGTCACTGTCAATGTCCCGGCTCAGTCCTGCCCTTACGATCTGTTCCCCGTACCCAAAACTGAGTAACACACTAGGCTAAGCCTTAGCGGATTAAAATAACAGCAATCCTCTATTTTGCATTTCAGGTAAGGCAAGGCAAGAACCACTCTGCTCCATATGTCTGGGGCCCATGACTCAAATGGTTGGGGACAGCAAGGGGCTGGGGGCGCATCTCTTTTCCTGCAGGCTCAGGCCATCTCCCAATGGCTTCTCCTGTGTTCTCTCCAGCATAAAGGTCTCAGGGTAGCTAGACCTTCAGGTGGCTCAGGGCCTCCAAAAGCAACCGTTTCCAGGCGCCCCAGGCAGAAAGAAACTGCGAGGCATTTATGATCTGACTTCAGAAGTTCCAGAGTATGTGACTTCTCCATATTACATTGGTTTAAGAAATCACTAAATCCAGCCCAAATTCGAAGGCACAAGGTATAGATCCCACCTCTCAACAGACGGAGTGTCGAAGAATCTGCCACCATTTTCAATGCATCTCACTGAGTCCTTAACCAAGTCCCCCTGCTGAATGGCCTGTCTGCAGATTCTCATGGACGGCAGCTGGGAGGCAGCAATGCACAGGGCAGAAAAAGCAGGGACTTTGGAGGACACCGGCCTGCCTTCCTGTCTAGACAGGCTCCAACATTCAGCAACCGGTCAAGCTTGTTAGGTTACTTACCGTTCAGAGCCACGGTTTCTTCTTGTCGAACAGGAATCATACCATTATGGTGACCAGGGAAATGTACCTTTCGGATCTTCCAATGCAGAGCATAACCGACCAGTGCATCTGTCCCAGAGCCCGAGATCGGAAATCTGTCCTCTGATACTCATCCCTGGCTCGGTGCAGAGGCCACCTGGCGCTGCTCCCAGCCACGACTAAGTCCAAGAGATCTACTCCTGGGAGATGCTGGACTCCTGGGATAGGCCAGTGGGGCTTGAGGACACCACCACCCCCACCCCCCTCGGAACTTTCTTACTTTCTTAGAGCTGCCCCAGGGCATGAGAAGCGTCCTTCCACATAACCCTCCTTCCTTGCTTCTCTACAGAGCTCACAGCTGCATCCCGGGTCCGGCTTCCTGCGTGTCAGTCTCTTGCAGAGTGTTCCTGTCTGGCACTGCTCTTGGGGGCAGTGGGACAGACAGCCACCAAGTCACGACGTGGCAGTATTAAATAAATGGCTGCGTGAAAGCCCCTCACGACGGCCGGCACGCGGTTGACATTCTTCCCACGAACTCTGAGTTCGGGCTGTGCGAGCTTTAGCCTGTCCGCCTGGGACATGACGGTGAGCAAAGCCAATAGGGACAACGTCACCCCCACCCGCTTGACGCGTCTTCCTGAGCCTCACTGCTGAGGGGTAACGTCCCAGCTCTTCTACCGGACGCTGAGAGCCTTTCAGAGCGCATTTCAACACCGCCCCCCACCTTAGATCCTGCACACCTGAGCCTCGACGCAACGTCCTCCTTTCCTCCTTCCATCCGACCTCTTTTACCCCCGGGGTCTTCGCACACGTTTTTCCTCCCTTTGAAACGGCTCTCCCTGCCTGCACACACCCCACACGGGCTAAGCCCTTCACATCCTCCGAGATCTAGTCCAGTTGCGGGGTCCTCGGTCGCCGGACAGAGCGGGCTTGTGCGCCCACATCTCAGCGCGCACCCCACGAAAGCAGAACCGCTGTGAGCTGTCCCTGCAGCGCCGGTCCGGAGCGGGCCACGCTGGTGCCCCCCGAATCCCCGGCGCCCGGCCCTCGGCAGGCCCGCAGCTCACATCGCCGGGAGCACAGGCCATTTTCCGGGGCGGCCGGGGCGCCCGTCGCGGAGGCGGGGGCTCGGCTGGGCCGGGCTGCGGCCGGGGAGCCCCGGGGACGGCCCGCGACGCGCGCGGCGGGCGGGGGCCGAATCGCCGCGGCCGCCGCGGGGCACATGACTGCGGGCCCGGCCTCCGCCCCGCCCGCTTCCCCGCGCAGCTGCTCGCCCGCCGCCGCCTCCCCCTGCAGCGGCGAGCCGGGCCGGCCAGCGTCACCGCCCTGCGCGCTCCCTCTCTCCCTCCCGACCGCGCGGGGCGGGCGCCCGACTGCCCCAGCCGGGGAAACCGAAAGCGAAGCGGCTCGTCCCACTCGCCGGCGGCCGGCCGGGTGCACGCGAGCCGGGAGCCCAGCCCCGGAGCCGGGGACGGCGGGCGCCGCAGGGTCGCGGGTGTCGAGGCCGCCGCAGCCGCGGCCCCTCCCTGGTTCCGCGCGGTCGCGGGCGGGCGGGCCCGGGAGCGGCGCGCGGGATGGGCAGGTGCTGCTTCTACACCGTCGGGACGCTGTCCCTGCTCCTGCTGGTGACCAGCGTCACGCTGCTGGTGGCCCGGGTCTTCCAGAAGGCCGTGGACCAGACGATCGAGAAGGTGAAGCGGGCGCGCGCGCGCGCGTGAGTGTGTGTGTGTGTGTGTGTGTGTGTGTGTGCGCGCGGGCAGCTGTGCGCGCTCCCGGGTCGGGTGGGGGACACTTCAGCCCCCCCCCCCCCCCCCCCCCCCCCCCCCGTGCTGGACCTCGTGCAGGGAACCGTCCTCCCCGGCAGACCCCCGGGCCGCAGCCCTCCTCCTTTATGGCTTATGTTCTTGGGCGGATGGGAAAGCGTTAAAGAAGGATGGGGAGGATGAGCTGGAACTGCGCATCTAGACTTTTCCGAGAGGCTTTCCCTCACCTTCTACCGCTCGCCTCCCCCTCCGCGTCCTCCCTGCCTACGCCCCAGTCTCTATCCGGCCCAAACACATTCTCCTCCCACGTCATGAGAAAACAAAACCGAGCCGGGGCGGGTCTGTCGCCGCGCGCTGCAGCCCTCGGAGCGGCGGGGCCGGGATGCGGAGCGGCGGTGCCCTGCGGTCCGCGGCGCTCGCGCCTGCCTGGGCTGGGCCCGGCTGCTGGGCGGGAGGCCAGGCCTCGGGCCGGGTGACATTTCAGTCCCGCAGAGTCTGTGCTGGTTTCCCCCGACTGAGCCTGTGGCATCTCATCGCGAGGGCCTGGGTTGCTTTGTCTCATCACGGATTCGTGCTTTTCTTAAATAACCATAAGCTTCAGGCGAGGACGCAGTTAGATTCTTGAAAGAATCGGAGCCTGTCTCTTACCCTAGATGAGTGGGCTGGAGAGCTGGTCATTTGGAAGACTTCTGAGTCATTTGACCTTCCTGGGGCTCCTTCCTTCTGCCTTTCACCCACATCCACCAATCTGTGTGGAAAGAGGAAAGAGGAACAAGAGAGAGTTACTGGGATCACTTTTTCTTAAAAAAAAAAAAAAAGAAAGAAAGAAAGAAAAAAATCACTGGATCAGCCTTCCTCGTTAGAACCGTGGCCCCATGCTTCATCTGTCCCACTGGTTTGCACTTGCTGTCACCTGGACTAAAAAGCCAGTTTGATCCCTGAACTCCCGGTTAGTCAAGTTGTCTCGTTCAGGTGACAACAGACATACTCCTTTAACAGAGGTTGCCAAAAGCCATCAATGACTTGGAATCTGGCAGCTGGAGGCAAATTTTAAAAGGCAAAAGTCATGGTAAAACCCAATTTAATTTTAAAGTTCATGTTATAGTGGGAAGATGAAGCTCACTGTCTGAGCTTCCCGAAGACCGCTGTTGTTCCTGAGCACCCACAGTCAAGGGAAAACCCAATACCGTCTTCTGTATTCCTGGCTACCTGCAGATCCACGGCGAGATTGTTGAAGGATATAATCTCTGGCTTGGGTGACCAGCGTGAGAAGCAATCCAATTATAGTCAGTCTGTGAATCTTCTTGTGTGGCTTTAAAAGGTGGTTTCAGGGGAGCTCCGGGAGGTGAGTGGTCTCACCCCGCCTCAGATGTTACCAGCCCTCGGATGCTCTGCGGGTCCCCCTTTCATGGGCACTAGGGAGGTGGCCTTGAGGCAGCTTGCCTGGGCCTTGACTTTGCACTGATATTTGGTGATCGGCTTTTGTATGTGGTTTTCTCTGTAAGGAATAGACTCTGATCAGACTAATTCAGTATAGGACAGGGGACGTGGATTTTCAGAATTCCCTCACCCCGTGAGGGAACATGGAGCAGCGTGGCATGTGAAATCGAATGACAGAGCTCGTTTCAGTGGGCAGGAATATCGCAAGTCAGCCAGATGTCACGCATTACCGTCATTACCGTTCTCCTCTCCGGGGTCACCTGTAGTATGGAAACATGGGAGAGTGGGACAGAGAGTGGGACTCTGCCGTCCACACTCCTCCACACGGACCCTGGCTCCACCAGGAACTAGCTGGGGGCCCTTGGGCCAGGTGCTTAACCTTCCTTGATTCTGGGTTTCCCTGTCTGCAAATGGGAATAATAACAACTCAGGAGAATAGAGAGGCTATAAACATTATCAGGGGAAAATGGGTAATTTTCATGGAATATAATTAGTGCTTTGTAAAGAAGTTTTATTTTTGTTAGAATCTGTATGAATACAGACAAAATTCATGAGATTTGAAGTCAGACACCCTGAGTTTGAATCCTGACCTTAACCATTTGCACGCGCTTTGATTCTGGGCAAGTGACTTAACTTCCCCAAGCCCCGTCTCATTACTTGGGAAGGCGAGGGTGTTTGCTGTTTCAAGCTCGGTGGTGTGTTTACTGTGGAGCACACTCAGCTCCCGCCGCAGGCCCTCGCACAGGCCCTTCCAACACCCTGTATCTGATTCTGTATCCTAAAATTTTTTTTTGCTTAGAAAGGGTTCCTCATGTTGTATAAGCTTCCCATGAACCCTGGACCTGCCTGTGTGTGCCACTGGGAGACGGAGAGAGCTAATGTGGACGGCCCCCAGACGGTCCAAGCAGGGGACAGCTGGTCAGTCATGGCTGCCACCATCATGGCCAGAGGGGTCATTACAGAACGATTCCTTCATAACTTGACCTTAGTAGGGTTGTAACGAAGTCCACTCTGATGCTCCCACTTCTTAGTTTTTTTTGTTTTTTGTTTTTTCATGTGAAGATTATCCATGGCCTGTCTTGTCTATATCAAAAAGAGAAGAGAGGAAAAGGGTGATGTTCAGAAGAGGAGGTTTAGCTCATTCTGAGAAGCGTGGTAACATAATTTCTATTGGAATGATTTGCGGGGAGATGTCAAGATTAAAGGGAGATTTACATTTTGGCTGGTGAATGGATTGGAAGGAACCGAGACAGTTTGGTTCCATTCTGGGCCTCCCTTGTTTACCGACCGCCTCTATTGGGCGAGTCCCAACAATTGGTTCTGCTTCAGTTTTCTCAGTTGCAAAACAGGCCGAGCAATGTCTCCCTCTATGTTTGCCCACACCCACTTCTTGAGGGATATTCTGAGCATTATCTGGACCTTCTCTGTCAAGTGTTCTTTTGGGGGTTTTCTTTTTTGTTTGTTTGTTTGTTTTTGGTTTTAAGATTTTTTTTTTTAGATTTTATTTATTTATTTGGCAGACAGATCACAAGTTGGCAGAGAGGCAGGCAGAGACAGAGAGAGAGAGAGAAGTAGGCTCCGTGCTGAGCAGAGAGCCTGATGTGGGGCTTGATCCCAGGACCCTGAGATCATGACCTGAGCCGAAGGCAGAGGCTTAACCCACTGAGCCACCCAGGTACCCCCTGTTTTAAGATTTTATTTATTTTTTTATTTGAAAGAGAGAGAGAGTGGAAGTAGGGGGAGGAGCAGAGGAAGAGGGAGCAGCAGACACCGTGCTGAGCCCGGAGCCGGACACTGACACCAGGCTTGATCCCAGGACCCTGAGATCATGACCTGAGCTGAAATCAAGAGTCGGAGGCTCAGCTAACAGCCACCCCGGCATCCCTGAAGCATTTTGACTTCCCTGAAGACAGAGCTTTGCAGAAACCTTTCCATCTCCCCAGAGCCAGGAAAGGCAGAATTTTATGCTATGTCTCCCTTGCTAAGCCCACCAGCTGTCCTGGCACCTAGCACAGTTCCTGGTCCATGGTGGGTACACAATAAATGCCTGTGGCCTCCCTTTCGGTCATTAGAGTCGAAAAAACGGTGTTCTAGGAATCAGCAGACCTTGGCTAAAATTCTTTTTCTCTGTTGCTAACAAATACTGAGATTAAGCTGAGCCAGCCAAGGAGCAAATACTGAATCCCTCAAAAGCTCGGTTTCTCATGTAGAAGATGGGAGTAATAAGGACACTGGCCTTAGGCTGGTTGCGGGAATGAAATGAAAGGATTGGCATAAAGCATCCAGTGCAGCACCTTGCAAAATGCCCAAATATTCACAGTTGTTATTGTTTGTAGCTCTCATTTTATCATCTGTGAGTTGAAGCTTATGTAGTAGATAAGTTTCCTTCTCGTTGCAAACTTCCAGGACTCTGTGACATAGGCACGTGAGCTCTGTTCCAGAGCGGCTTTGCAGCTCAGAATATTAAATTTGCCCTTAGACAAATTTAATTCACTGATGGTTTGAACATCTCCCAGAAATGGGAATGCAGAGCCGGTCAGAGTCCGGGCTGGCTGAAAAGAAAAGTTCTGGCAAGGGAACCAGTGAGAAGGAAAGAGACTGTTTGCATGTTTCCTACTCGCCGGCCAAGGAAGGATGACAGCATTGGATGTCAGGGATGAGACTAATGGGACAAATATACTTTATCCTTGGCTGGGACCTGAGACTCTGGGCAAGCAGGAGCAGCTGGCCTCTTTTAGGGGCCATAGAGCTTTGGAGCTATTCTGCTAAGGCCTCAAGAAATAAAATTTAATCGTGGGTGATTTAACCAAATAACATTAATGGTGAATATGTGGGGGGTCTTCTTTTTTTAAAGTCGAATTAGTTAAACATCTTCATGTCTGTTTATGTAAAAAGGATCAACTATATGTAATCTTAAAAGACTTCTTCTTGCCTGTCTACCTCATCCCTTGAATTACCTCTTTTCAGAGTTGTGAAGACTAGAACCTTAGAGTAAGAAAAAAACCTGAAACATCACTGAATCTGTTAATTTATAGTCAAGGAAACTGAGCCCCTATCAGCTTTAAAATAGATGGCGGTAGGTACCAAATTGTCTTTATATTAATGTGCTGCAGGAAAGGTAGAAAATTGACTTGCCAGAGGCCAGATGGAGAGGTAGGGGTAGGGTTAGGCGTGCAAGCTGGGTCTCCCAAATCACTTTTCCCATCCCAAGGATGACCAGAGAGCCTGTTGCCAAACAATCCTGGTTTATTTATACCTGCTGTCCTAGCATCAGCCTGACACCTTCTTTCCTCTTGAAAGATCCCTGGTTTGGACAGCCAGTTCTATCCTCACATGCCGCACTGTCCTCCTATTCTTAGTAATTAAGAAGAGCAAGGAGCTACAGCCTGTGCAAGCTGGATCCAGAATGATTGGGATTTTGTTGTAAAGCTGAAAGAGGAAGCTCGTGGGAGAACCATAGAACAGTAGGGCCTCGTGAGAGGACAGTAGAAACTGGAAAGTCAGCAGGACCCAGGCACACTCTGCATCTCCCACTCCTTCCTCTGGTTTCCCCTCCCAGATAGTTTCCTCTGTTGACTCGTTGCGCCCAGGCTGTTTAGTCACTGGGGGCTTCCTGGGCCCCAGCCCTGTGGGATGCTTCAGCTGCTGAAGCTCCCATGGGCAGGCTTTATCTCGTGGTTTCTCCTTTCCAAATGTGTAACAGACTAATGTGATTGGCTCAGCACAAGCAGAAGTCATAGACCCTTAAGCAGAGGCAGTGTCCTTGCAAGATGCCTTAGCTCCTGAGCAAAATTATCCGTCTCCTCCCTGGCTTTTAGAAGCGTGATCTTGTGATAGCAAAATCGTACTATGTTTCTTTCAATATCTTACTAATTCTTAGCGACCATGAGTGCATTCATTAATGGTCAAGGCAATGGAGTAAACCCGTAGGTCTCCGTGTAGTCCCTAGACTCTAGGAACCACATCAGAATCACTTAGAGAGTTTCAAAATGCAGATACTGCCAGACCTGCTGAGCCAGACTCCTTAGCCCTGGCCCCCATGTTAAAAAGCTAACCCTTGGGGCGCCTGGGTGGCTCAGAGGGTTAAAGCCTCTGCCTTCGGCTCAGGTCATGATCCCAGGGTCCTGGGATCGAGCCCCGCATTGGGCTCTCTCCTTGGTGGGGAGCCTGCTTCCTCCTCTCTCTCTATCTGTCTGCCTCTCTGCCTACTTGTGATCTCTCTCTGTCGAATGAATAAATAAAATCCTTAAAAAAAAAAAAAAAAAAAAGCTAACCCTGTCTGGTTTGGATGGTCCTTATGGCAGCCCACATCTTTATTCCTCGAGATAGCGGTTCCTTATCTTTTTTAACCTTTGTATTTTATTCTTTATTTTAATTTTTCTGATAAGAAATACATGCCATTCTACAAAGTCAGATACAACAAAAAATAATAAAACAAAGATAACTACTGTTGACATAGTGTTAATCATTCCACATTTTTATTTACGCACATATAGTAACAAATACACTTTACAAAAACAGGGTGCTTCTGTCCCCACTTTTATTTATTTTTAATTTCATCTGGTATAGCGGGTATATGAAAGAGACGACAATTCCAGCTGAAGACGTTACTATTTGTGGTTACTATTGTTCTTCAAGTTTACATTAAAGGAAGGATTTGGGTGGGGGAAGGGGAAGGGTGTTGCTTGTGAGAACTGTTCTTGCTTGCTTTCTTTTTTGTTTCTTGCTTTCTTAATAAAGTGCAAGATTTCACTCTGTCGGTGCAGCAAAGGGACCATCTGTTCTGCCAGACATTTGCTTGTGTCCTGGGGAAGAATCAGCAGGTGGGATTGTAAGACCATCAATGAAAACGTAGGATGTTGGCCAAGCGACTAGGCATTTATGGCCTGTGTCATCGGGAAATAGTCTGTATGTACACGGTGTACTAAATGCGGGGACCATTTTTTGTCAACGCTGGTAACCAGTCAAAAGCAACAGAGGAAAATAAGGCCACTTTTTGGTGTTGCTGTCTCTATCTAAAAGTATTTTTACGTATATACTTTGGCAGTCATTCATTGATTTAGCAAATATTTACCAAGTGTGGACCATTTGTGAGGCAATGTGCTAGCAGCTGTGGATCCAAGAGTAAAGTAGACACAATCTTACCCTTGCAGAATTTGTAACCTAATTCAAATTTTGGGGGTGCAGACCTCTTTACACTTAAATTGAAGACCCAAAAGGCTTGTGTTTCTGTGAGTTGTATCTATCAATATTTACAATATGAGAAATTAAAACTGATAAATTTTTATAGCACAAGAGTACCCAAGCACGTATTAGCTGTCAGAGCAATGACATTGTTACATATCTTATGGCCTCTGGAAAACTGCTGTCTACAGTCATGAGAGAATGAGCGTGAAAAGGGCAAATAATGTCTTAATATTATTATGAAAATTGTTTTGACCTTGTAGACCCCCTGAGAGGGTCTTGGGGATCCCCAGAGGTCCTCAGACCACACTTTGAGAGCTGCTACTCTAGTTTTCATTTAATTAATTATGCTGATTTTTAGAATAACTTAAAAAAATAACATAGTATCTCTGTTACATTTCTGCAAGAACAATTCAGAAACTATGTAACTAATCAAGCCACCAGGATTTTCTTTAGTGGGTTGTACATGCCTTCCTTCAGTCTCCACACAAGCCCATGGGTCAAGTTCGTAGTTTGGGTCCTCGGTGCTATAGCTTCAGTGACTCTCTTGTCTTCCCCGTGTGCTAATCGAAATAGACAAGACCATGCGCATCTCTATAATTGAATTATTTGAAAAATCGCCTCTAACCTCAGCCCTGCCTATGACGATGTCAGTCCTTATGTCAATCCGTAGGACATACTTTAGTACTTAAAGCTGGCTTGAAAGCTCCCTTTGAAGGTGGGGCCCTGTCATGTATAGCTGTGTGTCATCTTCCCATACCATCAAGTGCAACGTCGTGCGTAACAGATGTCCGTAAGTATTACTTGGTGAATGCAAGAATGAGTAAATGAAGACGTACATCCTTGGGGATGATCTTGTTTGTTTATTATGGTTCATGTTGTTTATCTTCACAGTTTTGTTATACTCTGTAGGCCAGTGGTCATTGCCTCACTATACCTTTAAAATCTCGAAACTTTGCCCAATAGTCCCGGTTTCCAGCTTCTCCTGAAGCATGTGGATGCTGTGAGTGCTAACCTTGCCACCATCCGATGTGACAGCTGTCTGGGCAGAATGAGGCCGCCCTTCAGAGGGGACCTTCCTCCTTGTTCCCATGTCCCTCACGTTCCTGCCGGCTCCCTACCTCGGAGGCCCAGGGAAGGAGCCCTTTGTGTTATCCTGCCTGCTCTGTTGTTGTTCTTAGAGTAGAGAAATAACCTGTTTGTATCTGAATCTCTTTACCAAAAGAAGGGAAATGGAAGGGGCTGAGAGGGTGGTGTGTTTAACAAAAATGGAAGAGGGCGCGGTTCTCTGAAGAAGTGAATATTGTCCCCGGGGCTTGACACCAAGCAGATGGGCGAACCCGCGGCCGCGCCACTCCCCACACCCGCCTGGCCCCTTCAGCATCTGCGTGTTACGCTCTTCCTAGAGAAGGAGAGGCAGAATGCCATCGTTAGAGCAGGGTTACCGCTCTGGCAAGTCCCACTTTAAGGGGAGTTGCTTTTGACGCTGTCCTTCTGATGATCAACAGTAACGGAAGGTAGAGGAGACCGTGATTGTAACAGGCGATGAAGGCATCACTTCCATCGACCGAGAGATGTAATCACAGCCCAACAGGTTGTGAAACAGTAAGAGTGGCTCTACGGGTTATGCACGGAACCCGGGCATTGTTTTCACGGGCCACTTCTTGAGTCACGTCTTACAAATCCTCCTTCTCATCCGCTCCTTCAGCCACTCCCTCCGCACACACTTCTGCACACACATCTGCATGCACATCTCTTTATCCAGGGGTCACCTGACCCTTGATCCAGGTTCCATCTGGTGGCTGCTTTCTCTCCCGTTGGGCTGGCAGTTCTCAGCCTTGGCTTCACATTTATTATCACATGGAAGCGTTTAAAGAGTCATCTTGGGGGGTGGACACCTGGGTGGCTGGCTCAGGTCATGCTGGGATGGAGCCCCACGTCCGGCTCTCTGCTCAGAGCCTGCCTCTCCCTCTGCCTCCGCCTGCTGGTCCCCCTGCTTGTTCTCTCTCTCTCTATCTCTCTGTCAGATAAATAAATAAAACCTAAATTTAAACAAAAGTCACCTAGCGGCTGTTTTGTAGCCAGAGCTTTTGGGGACGGCTGTTGCCCGCGTGGTCCCTTCTGTCATTTATAGGCAGTGTAGCAGCTTCCGCATGAACTAATGTGTGAACATAAACTGTCAGACCTCATTAGCTGAAATTATTACAGTTGCAGTTAAAGCAAAATGGGCTCATCAACAGTGACATTAAAAAATGCCAATGCATTTGCTCCTGAGTGAAAATAAGGTCGGAGAGTTAGGGTCGAATGCGGATGGCAGCTTCTTTCTTGTCCCGCAGCAGAATTTAAAAAAAGGTAAGCAGTACAAATGACTTACATTACTCCGAGAGTCTGCATTGGGTCTGCTTCGTTTCAAGGAGAAAAAGAAATTATTTAGTTTTAAAGATATTTATTTGCGAGAGAAAGCGCACCCAAGCGGGAGAGAGAGCATGCGCATGCGCTCACCACAAGGGATGGGGGAGGGGCAGAGGCAGGAGCAGCAGGCTCCCCGCTGAGCAGGCATCCAGAGGCGGGGCTGGATCCCTCCTGACCTGAGCCCAAGGCCTGTGCTCAACCCTGGGAGCCACCCAGGTGCCCCTCAGGGAGAAATTTTTAAAAAACAAAGCATACCAGCTGGCATTTTGGTATTTGGTGAGTTTTATTAACCGGGAGTCTAGTGAGAACCATTCCCACACCATTAGGCCAGGTTGTCAGGGTTGGTCTGCGTCATCTCCGGGTGAATGTAGACCGTGTAGACAGCGACGTGGATGGTCAGGTTGTGTGTAACTATACAGTGGCTCTCTGTTGAGCTAACAGAACAACCAGCAGCGCTCTTGAATCCTGGAAGTTGCCTTAAAAGTATTCCCTATTCCCGTCTAAGCCTAATACATTATCTTATTCTTATCTTTTTCTTATTCTTATTCTTGTCATTTGCAAGTGGCTTATACCAGGACAGCTGCTTCAGCAACCCTCCTAGTGCTGCCTTCCCGAGAGATCTCTGTCGCGCTGGCTTGGATGTGTTGTGTCTTGAGGCTGTGTCATGTCCGCGCAGCTCCCACACCAAGCCCCTGATCCAGCTTCTACCCTGGGAGCAGAGGGTGGTTGAGTGTCGCTGATGCAAAAAAGTGCCTAGGAGGGAATGACAGATGATGGCAGGTGACCTCCTGCGTCCCCTGAGTGAGGCAGGGGAAGGACCTCGGGCTTTATCCTGTGAGCACTGGTGAGAGTGTCTGCTCCCATAGACACTTTTGATAGAACTTTCTGGAGGCTGAGGTGGAGAATGGATTTGAAAGGAGCCCGGAGAAGAGACTGTTTATAGTATTGCTGCCGCCTAGGCCACCTCTGGGATCAGAAGTTGAGATGGAGAAGAGGAGGACAGGGTTTAGGATTAATTAGGGGAGAAAAATCGTAGGTCCATTTTTGGTCACACTGTGGGATGTCCAGATGGGGATTTTAGGATGGGTCCATACAACTGAGAGGATCCAAATAATTATTACTTTCTTTGGGCTGAATTACTGGGCCTCGCACATCAGTGTTCACGGGCTACTTCACGCATGGCAGTTTTGTGTCCTTAGCTAAATTTCTTCGTCAGAACAGGGCCCATGTCTGTTGGGCACATAGAAATCTCTCAATCTGTACATACTGGCTAATTAGCTAAAAACAAGTTTTTCGGTTTAAATGATTAATTTGGTTGTTGACACTGTAGATTCACCACATGACTCAATAACCTTCCTAATCTCTCTTGTGGTAGTAGTACTACAGTATTACGCCTGGAAAAATCCATCCTGTTCTACTCGGGTACAATTTATAAGCAATATCCACGTCACATTGTAAAACTGATTTAGGACCTTGCCCTGAGATTTAATTTCGTGTAACTGGAAAACTCGGTTGATGACAGGGTTTGAGTGGTAACAGTCGCCACCAACCCCAGAATCCTCCGTAAGAAAGATAGTTATTCCCAAGCCACATTTTCATGTTTAAATTGTGCAAAGGGCTCCCTGTGGCCAAGGGAACTGGTTTGTTGTCTTGGGCAGAATTAATGACTTCTTGTGCCAGACATTTTCCGGGCTTGAGGTTATATTACTTGTTCGTTTCTGAATCCATCCTTTGTGGAGCAAGCCCCTGGGAGTGTACAGTCGAATGCTCAGAGGATCTGGGGGTAGAAATTCGAAGTTCCTGGTCAAAATGAAGCCCTCTTCTGGACCATCCTCTGACAGGTGGTTGAGATGCTTTCTTTGGGCTCATTAGCATGACGGGGCAGAGAAGCTACCAGGCTTCTCTTCGGTCCGCCCCTCACTGTCTGTCCCATCCTGGGAGTTGGCCATGACTCCACACAGCTGCCCTGGTTTCCTTCCCGTCAGAGGTAAGGCCTGACTCCCCAGGAAGCGCTGCGTCTATGCCAGGGTTTCTGCATAGGTTTACAGTGTCCCGGGGGTGTGGGGCTGCCGGATAAAACGCAGGATGCCTAGTCACATCTGGATTCCAGATAAGCAGGGCATAGTATTTGAGTGGGTACGTCTCTTGCAAAATTTTGATTCACTTCAGTTTATTGGTGGTTATCATCTGCCATATTTACTTCATCTCTCTCCGACAGCCTTTTTCTGGAATTATTTGAGTATAAGGTGCAGATACCCAATTTTTGGCCCTGAATCCTGCAAGCATGCATCACCTAAGAATGAAAGTACTTTGTGACACACTCTGTGCAGTATTCGGGGTGCAGCTGGGGTGCTAGATCTGGCAGCTCTTCCCCTGGGGGATTTGGTCTCGGGGCAGCTGCTAGAGGGGCCAAGCATGGGGTTTATGCAAACCCACAGACCTGGACTGGGTCAGATTCGATTTGACTTCCTGGCTGTGTGACCTTGGGAACACCAGCACCCCACCATTTCCTTATCTGAAAAATAGGAATTTTTAGGTCCGCCTCGGGTTTGGAGATGGCCCAATGCCCTAGCCCAACCCCTGTTGCCTAGAGACTTTGGAAGTAGGAGCTGACCCTGGTAGTCAGGGTGCCCTTGGTGAATGTCAAAGGAAGGAGATAAAAATAAGGAGGTCGGGGACACCTGGGTGGCTCAGTTGGTTAAATCCTCTGCCTTCAGCTCAGGTCATGATCTCAGGGTCCTGGGATCGAGCCCCACATCGGGCTCTCTGCTCAGCGGGGAGCCTGCTTCCCCCCTCTCTCTTCTTGCCTCTCTGCTTACTTGTGATCTCTGTCAAATAAATAAATAAAATAATAAATAAATAAAAATAATAAAATCTTAAAAAAAATAAGGAGGTCACTGTATTTATGAGCTTCCCTCTGTTCTTTCATTCCCTTTCTCCATCTGCACTTGCTGTGTGTACACACCCGACATGCGGTCTGCTCTGGGACTCGACAAACACTGAGCATCGTGGCGTGGAGGAGAGGAGACACATTAAAGGTGCAGGAAAGGCCAACACTCGAGAGGGCAAGACTTGGATGGAAGAAGGAGTGAGACGTGTGTGGCTGTTGACTCCACTGAGAGTGGTTGCCGGGGCGGGGAGGGGGGATGGCGATGGGGGTGGAGGCCGGAGGCAGATGGCGAGGAGAGCCCCAGGTTGTACCAGAACCCGTTCCCCGTGTGGTTCTGGCGGTCTGTCAAGGATCACGTCCGTCCGGCTGTGCATTTGCTCTGTTCAGTTAAGGACGCTCCATGTTCGTTTCTATCCCCAAACTGCCCTGGTCGCCTTGAGATCCAGAGGAACAAGTTCACATCAGACTTTTGTAAAACCAGCCAGCTTCACCCTCCCTTCCGGGAAGATTTAGCCCTCCTTTGTGGAAACGCTTCTCCTTGTCTTTGGATGTTCGTGGCCTAAGAGCCGGACGCAAACCAGAGGAAATCACCTCGAGCCATTAACCCATCTGTGCACTCACACTTGCTGGCTCTTTCGAGGTTCGTAATTCTGAGGCGATTTTCTTTCGTTTAATAGGTAAGTGAAACTGCAGGTCCTTTCTGACTCTGAAAGTCTTCGCAGACTGGGCTGCTTGTCCGGAGGAGTTAGCAAGGAAGGCAGCGCGCTCAGTCCGCTTTCCAGGCAGTGATGGGGAAAGAAATACTGGGGAGCCGAAACCCGGGGTGGGGGATGGCGGCTCCTGGAGCTTTTGTGGGAGAGCAACCGCAGCTGGCCAGCTGGCGGGGCATCAGCCTCGCCTTTGTTTTGCGAGGACAGAGTAAAAGCCCAGATGAAGTTGGTTCTCTGTGGGTCCACTCCCTCTCCTCTCCCTCAGGCCCTGTTAATGACATTACAAAGTTTCTGTCTTTTATTTTCACTTAAAAAAATAAGGGGATGATTATTTTTTCAGCTTCCAGAAGAAACTTATTTCTGCTGTAAAAAAAAAAATCCTAACTATGCAGAAAACTAAGAGGGAGAATGGAAGACCCCTCCTGGTCCTGTCCCATAGAGATGCGTGTTATTAAATGGTTAGCGTAGAGGCTTAGAGATGTTGATGTCAACTCAAACATCGACATTTTTCAATTATCTGGATTTTACCCCCCCTCCATATTTTCATGTTTGCATTTTATCTGCCAGTCTTGTGCACATGCATACATATTCTACACGGTCTTTCTCCATTTGACATAGATCATGAGCACGTTCCTTATTTCTGTGTAGCCTTTATCATTTTAATGGTTGCTTTCTCCTCCAGCCTGTGAGTTATCATATTTACTAAATCATTCTTTTCCGTTTGACATTTTGGTTATTTCTGATTTTATGCTAATTCCTCGTTGTCTCAACCTAAACTGAATTACAGACAGAGCTATAAGAAAGGATCATGACTAAAGACTTCCTGTGTGGTTTCTTTTGTCTTTTATCGTTTAACATTTGCTGGACTGTCTACAGTGCAAGGACATGATTCCTTCTTTCGTTTAAACCGAGAACTTTGATCCCCACCCTGAAGGTGGCAGTAATCAAGATCACAGTTACCATTCATTGAGCGTTTTGGGCGTGGCCTGAGATAAGCACTCTGCTGAAACCTCATTTCATCCTTCCGATCTCCTAGCCAACCCCTCCTTCCCACTTGGACCCACTTAACCTTTTAAAACACCTCTCGCCTGCCTGTGCCGACTCAAAATAGGCAACGTGGCACAAAAGTTAGGAGCTTCAAGTAAAAAAATTCAACCTAGGTGAGGAGAGACCATTTGAAAGGACTAATGCAGTAGGAAGCAGGGAACGTACAGTAGGGAGAACACTGACAGAGTGATCTGCTGGAGCCAATTTTGCTGGCAAGGAAGGAGAGTAAACAAGGCTGGGAAGGAGAGAAACTTAACCAGAGTTTGGCTAATGAGCATTTTTTTTCCCCCTTGTTGAGGTATGATTGACAAATACAAATTATACATACTTGGTGTTGAGCTGTGTAAGTTCTTTGTGTATTTTGGATAGTAACCCCCTATCAGATACATCATTTGCAAATATTTTCTCCTCTTCAGGAGGTTGCCTTTTTTTGTTTTATTGGTGGTTTCCTTCGCTGTGCAGAAGCTTTTTATTTTGGTGTCGTCCCAGTAGTTTATTTTTGCTTCTGTTCCCGTTGCCCGAGGAGACTTACTGAGAAAAATGTTGCTTTGGCTAATGTCAGAGAAATTACTGCCTGTTCTCTCTTCTAGGATTTTTATGGTGTTAGGTCTCACATTTAAGGTCTTTCATCCATTTTGAGTTCACTCTCATGTATGGTCCTGGAAAACAAAGTCAGCGAAGGGGAGTGGGAAATACAGGCTTCCTGTTATGGAATGAGTAAGTCAGGAAACAAAAGGCACAAGATAGGGAATCTAGTCAGTGGTATTATACTAATACTGGAGGGTGGCAGATGGTAGCCACACTTGTAGCGAGCACAGTATTATGTACAATTTACTGAATCACTATGTTGTATACCTGAAAGTAATTGTAACGTTGTATATCAACTATACTTAAATTAAAACATGTTTTTAAACTGTATACATTTAAGGTGTACAACCTGATTATTATAATCATACTAATTAACATATCCATCTCCTCCATAGTTGCCTGTGTGTGTGTGTGTGTGTGTGTGTGTGTGTGTGTGTGTGTGTTGGGGGTGGGGGGTGAGAACACCTAAGATCTATTCTCTCAGCAAATTTCAGGTATACCAGAAAGAGTTATTAACTATAGTCACCATGTTGTACATTAACAGACATCTTGTTTCCGTCGATCAGTGGGAATATATGGTTCAACTAATTAGTTAGGAGGCAAAAAAAAATGGGAGTGTGGAGGGTCTGCATCTGGCCTGGTCAGGTAAAGGAGGGATAAACAATGGGGGGAACCTTATCTCAGTTATAGGGGGAATGTTTTTTTTGCAGTAAGCCATTTCCTGGAACACAGAAGGGGGGGGGTTCCTGAACCGTTTACCGTTTTCCAGGAATGTGGGGCTCTGGTAAAATTCGGCATTGCCAGGAGCTCAAGTTTGGAGTGAGTCCTGGGTGGGAGGCTGACTGCACCTTTTTAGGCCATTCAGGGAATTACCTGGGATAAAGGGCAGTGTAGTGCCTGGTGCTTGATAAAACTCTGCAGCTCCAAAACCTCCCATGGCTCCCCACTTCCTGTCAGATGAAACTTAGGCTCCTGTGACCCGAACCTCTCTCTGTAAGTGAATGTCCCTACTTGGTATGATGCGCAGTCACACCCACTGCTGTCCCATCTCTGTATGTTTTATTGTCTCCTTCTCTACACCACTATCTTTCCAATTAAGCTGAGGGTTCCGGGAGAGATGGACACGGAACAGGCAGGCAGGAAGGGCCCACTCTGCCAGGACAGAGAGGATAGTGGAACCAACCCTGGCTGTCCGTAAGGTGTCCACCCTCGTGACCTTCCTCTGTTTGCTAAATTTTTATTCATTCTCCCTGGCCCACTGTAAGGACTGCTGTTCTCCATCTCAGTTCTTAGAGTCTCTTCTCTTAGCACTGTCGAGACCGTTTTCTGGCATCCTCATTGACCAGCTATCACATACTACCTTATATTGTGGAATTACTTGCCTGTGTGGGTCAGTATTCCCCTAAGTAGGGGGCGTGCTTTTGGAATGGGTTATATCTGATAATGCCTAGCAAGTACGCAGTGTTTTGATGATTTGCATTCATAGTTTTATATTTTGCAAGAAAACCAAGGGTATAGCACTGCTTCAGATAGTTGTTAGGAAGAGGGGTCAGGGCATGGATTTTTTTTCCCACCCATGAAAGGAACTGCTGCTCTTAGGTCTTTAGGGTTCTGGTTTACTGATAAGATGCACAAACCGACAGGTGCTAGATTTCCCAGGTTTATGTGGTTATAATGAAGGTATTACTTTCCCGTATCTGAACGTAACTGAAATGTCCAGGGAGCAGACACCTGCTCTGGGTACACTTTGAAGCTCCCTTGGCTTTGTGGCTTGGGATCTGCTCTTGTAAGATCTGGCGCTGTGACTTCTCATGTGACCATCCATGCCTTTCTTTGGCACCTCTCTGACGGCCTCCTGTCAACTTACTCCTCATGGCGCCGTAGTGGCCCAGTGGTGGAAGTGGTTGCCTCTTGATTTCAGCTCATGTCATGATCTCAGGGTGGTGGGATTGGCCCCTGTGTTGGGCTCCACGCTGGGTGTAAAGCCTGGCACTCTCATGCTTGCTCTCTCTCTCTGAAAGAAAGAAAGAAAGAAAAAGAAAGAAGCTCTTCTTGCCTAGCATCTTATAAGCAAAGTCGGTGGAAGCTAGTGTTTAATTATTCTCTCTCTCTCTCTTTTTAAAGATTTTCTTTATTTATTTGTCAGAGGGCCGGAGAGGGCACAAGCAGGAGGAGGGGCAAAGGGAGACAGAGAAGCAGACTCCCCGCTGAGCAGGCAGCCTGACGGGGGCTCCATCCCAGGACCCAGGGATCAGGAGCTGAGCCGAAGGCAGACGCTTAAACTGAGCCCCCCAGGCATCCTGTGACCAAGTATTCCAGTACTCTGTTTTGTTGATGGAATAGATATTTGTCCAAGAACTGCATCGTTCTAGACACTATGGGGAAGATCAAAGAAAAAAAAAGACCCTTTCTTTGGGTCTTTTGGCTTAGCACCTTCTTTTTGAAAAAGCCAGTGGTTAACCTCATTCAATTCCATACTGAGTAGACGCACTGTTCTCATTTTTGGTTGCAGATTTGGGCTGCTTCATGTTGATCCCCATTAACTTTGATTTTTAGAAGATGTTTTTGGGCCTGACCACTTTTTCCCCAAGAAATCCCAATGTAATGTGTTATTGGGTTCAAAAGAAGGCGTGATACATCCAGTGAAAGGGGGATACCCAAGGCGTTCATGGAGGAGAGGATGTCATTGCCTTGCCCTATTCTGGAAATTTATGGACAAGAAAAAGAGCTCCTTATTTTAATGAAGTCAGACAACTTAAAAAATATCTTTGGACCTTCAAAGTCCTCTAGAAGATGAATTATAATTTATGTATTATATTTCTCATAGTTAACATATCAGTTTTAGGTAGGTTAAGTTCATGTTACTAAGGTATTTCTGGAGGCTAACATGTATATACTTTGGTGGAGAAACTCTACCATACAACTTGTACCACTAAGATGTATAGTATAATTTAAACCATGTACCAAGTTTTTGGTCTAAATCGTGTAGGATAAGTTAAACTTAAATTGCATTCTATTATGAGTTATGTATTATCAGTATGAGTGCATTTCTGCAAGCATAGTTATGTTGAAATAAAGTTTTAAAAAGTAAAAAAAAAAAGTGCAGTATTTTTGTACCCATTTTTTAAAACTGTAATATGCAGAAATAGGGTCAGAGGGTAAAGAAGAGCCGCACAGGATTCCAGCCCCAGCGCCAACCTTCACCCACACCCCCTTACCCTTCTGGAGCCCGGGAGTTCCATCTTGTCAACCTCAGGACCTTTGCAGTTCTGCTGTTCTCTCGCTCTCTCAGCGTGACTCTCTCTCCAGCTCCTCTTCAGATAACTGAGATAGGAGATGAGATAAAAGAGCGCAAGCTTCTAAAAAAAAAAAAACCGCCTCAAGTTAGTGATTCAGCTGCTCAGGGGCTGGGCAGAGGAAGACCCAGGCATGCTGGGCAGGGGGGGAGGACTTCACCCGGGAAAGGCTGAGCTGAATGCGGAAAGTTGGAGGAAAGGAGTTTCATGGTTTGTCTTTAAATTTTTCTGTCTTGTAGAGCTGATCTCATCTGAGAAATCACTACTGATAGTAAAAACCAAAATATTTCAATGATGTGTTGTTTGAAGAGAAATCTGACCATTGGACATTCTGAGCGGATGCCAAACCACAGATAATCCCCAGTTCTAGGGCACGGCCAACTCAGGGATATAAGTTTACGTCCAGCCCCCCAGACCACTGGCTTGACTTCAACGAGCTTGGGTTCTCTGCATCTGCCCATCCCAGAGCCACTTTGTTCTTCCCTGCAAAGATTCTCTATTTAATAATAGAGCCGTATCATTCCTTCTAGTAAGTCGGAGGCCTAGACTGTTAAAATGGGACATTCTGTCCTGTGCTGTGTCACAGTACATGGTAGCATGTGGTATCGTGGTATCGGACATGTCTTGAGGCTGGTCCCGTTGTCTGTTGTCACTCGGAGCCTCACGACTGCAGGTGACCTCAGTGCATGCTTCTCTTACCATCTAGTCTCACTGTTTCACCACTGGCCTTGCCTTGTCTGTACCAGTCAATCCCATTTTCCTCTTTTGATTTTCTTTTTAAAATTGTTTTCCTCTTTAGATTTTCTTCTGAAAATGTTTTCAATGTAAAAAAGTTGGAGAATACTGAAATTCACCAAGGAGGAAATAACAATGGTCCAGATTCCCAATACTCAAGAGTTAATGACTGTTCATACTTTGGGTTGTTTATTTTCAGTCTGTCTCTTTATCTTTCTTGTGCACTTCAATACCCTAAAAAATGAAGATTTTTCCCCACTAACAAGTTGAGGACGGTTGGGACTACTACATAGTAAGTTTTGGTCTTTAACCTGGAGTGCTGTGTTAGTCAGGCTTCCATTGCAATGCTGCATAACACACAATCTCCAGGTCTCAGCGTCTTGTAACAGTGGCATTTGTTTCGCACTCATGGTGTGCAGGTGGCTGCACATTGAGCTTGGCTGGCTCAGCTGAGCTGGGCTGGACTCCAGGCTTCATGTCTGGTCCACACATCACCATTTTAGGGCCTTGGCTGAAGGATCCACAGCCACCTGAAGTATGCTCTTCTCTTGTCGAAGGCTGATTGGTGGAAACCAGCCATGCTTTCTAAGGCCTGAGCCCCAGATTGGGGCATCGTCATCCCACCCACATTTCATTGGTCCGATCAAGTCACTTGGCCAAGCCTGAAGTCAGTAGGGTGGAGAATACTCCTCCCATGGGGGACCAAGATGTGTGGGTTTGTTAGGGCTGCTGTAACAAATACCACAGACTTGAAGGAAGGAAGTTCATTGTCTCATGGTTTTGGATACTGAAAGTCTTGAGATAAGGGTTTCATCAAGGTGGATGTCTTCTGAGGTCACAAATACGGTCATATTCTGAAGTACTAGGCATTAGGGTTTCAAGATATGAGTTTGGGAGGGTACCCATAACACATAGTAAAGATGGGAAATGAAGGAAGGATTGTAGATAAAGGACCCCAGGCACTTAACATCAGTAAGGCTCAGCTTCCTCATCTTTTAAAACAGGGATAGGGATTTCTATGGTTTTATTAGGGACTGAATGAAAAAATTCCTGTGAACCCCCTGCTGGTGGAGGTGCTAGGAATGGGTGTGGTTCTACCTCTCACGGAAGGACCAAATCCAGCCATCTTGGGCCCATCACCTTGTTGTTCTACCATGCGGGCAAGCTAGGAGTATGCAGTGCTTCTCTGAATGGCCTACTTTCCTCTGCAGCTGTACCACCCGTGGAATCTTCATGACAAAGTCAATAGGGCCTTTTGGGTATTCAATCTATGACCTTGGTTTTGGTAACACCATTTGTACCCATGAGCTATGGCTACCATCTTTCCTTTACTACAAGTAGTTATTGAAGACCTTTTATGGCTTAATAGGGCTGTGGGCTTCCTGTTGACCCGAGGCACGGCCTACCTCCCAAAAGACCGCAGTTGAATGCCTGTGGGAACAGTAAGTGAGCCAGGAGGTCAGAGCAGGGAGTGTCCCTCTCTCTGACTCTTTGTTCAAAGCCAACTGCCTCACACAATCTCCTTTTGGTTTTCTCCCCTAGAATATTGTGTTAAGGAATGGTTCCGAGACTTTTGACTCCTGGAAGAAGCCCCCTCTGCCTGTGTATGCCCAGTTCTATTTCTTCAATGTCACCAATCCAGAGGAGATCCTCAGAGGGGAGATCCCTCGGTTAGAAGAAGTGGGTCCGTATACCTACAGGTGAGTCCTGACCACACCCCTGCCGCACCAGCCGGAAATACGGAGTGACCCACTGGGGGTGGAGTCCACTTCTCTTCCCTCGAGCGTCCTTTGTGTGCCGCACGGGGAGCACAGGTTTGGTGACGTCTGTGTGAAGTGTCGCTGGTGTTGGGCACATGCCTGTGGCACCGTGAAAGAGAAAGGCTTTGTGAACTAGGGCCAGTCTCAACCTGTTAGGTTTAGGAATGCAGCTGCCTCCTCCCGAGTTCGCTGAGAAAGTGGTTATTGAGCCATGAGGAGCTATTCCCTGCCCGCAACCCTTTTAAGGTTACCCCTTGATTCTCTTTGATGACTTTTAAGGCCTTGCTCTCTTTCCGTCCCCCACATACCATTTTAGACCAGGTCCTGGGATTTGTTGTCTACAGACAGGCCTTTCTGTCTCCTACTCACTCCTTTCCCCACCCCTCCTGGGCATGAGAGATAACCAAGTGGCAGGGTAGGTTAGAGCCTCTGGCAGGGATGACCAATTCTGAACATGGGGGAGGTAGGAGAATCACTTTAATCATTTTCTAGAAGATTAGTAGAGGGAAGTGCTCGGGGAGTCTTCTGGTCAGAGCACTTTCCCGATGGTTGCCATACCCAGCCCCCCACCCCCACCCCCAATAACCTTTCCAACAAAATTTCTCCTTACCAAGTTTAAGAAAAATTAGAGGCAGGGAGCCTGGCTGGCTCCGTTGGAGGAAAGTGCAACTCCTGATCTCAGGGTTATGAGTTCAAGCTCCAAGTTGGGTGTAGTGATTAGTTAAAAAAAATAAATAAATAAACTAAAAAAAAAAAACCAACAACGTTAGAAGAAGCACACAGCAAGAATTTTTTTTTTGGGGGGGGGGTACAGAACTGCTAAATGGCAAAAATGCCTCAGAATTCTGTTATAATCTATTGCTCAATAAACGGTTGCTGACTAATGCACATTATAAATTAGCATTGTTCCCTTGCAAGAATTCAGAGATAAAAATCTTGGTCCCATGGGGCACCTGGGTGGCTCATTCAGTTAAGCAGCCCAACTCTTGGTTTCAGCTTAGGTCATGGGCTCAGGGTGGTGAGATTAAGCCCCGGGTCAAGGTCAGTGCTCAGCGGGAAGATCCTTTCCCTCCCCCTCTGCCTCTTCCTGCCATATATGTATGTGCGCCCACACTCTCTCGCGAATAAATACATACATAAAGAAAAAAAAGAAAGAGAATCCCTGTCCCTGCCTCAGGTGTTCACGGTCTAGCTCTGGAGTTGAATTACCTGTTTTGAATCTTACTTCAACCACTAACTATTTTTTTGTGCCTCTGTTTCCTTACCTGGAGATAATAATAGGACAGGATTGTTATAGGGATTAAATGAGCCAACGAGTCAGTATTTCAAAAGTGCTTAGATTAATGCCTAGCACATACTTAGTGCTAATTAAGTGTTCGGTATTATTACTCATTTTAGCGGACCGTTTTAGTCTGTATAAACCAATATCCAGATTTGTAAAGATGAACCCTGCTGTCATATAAGGGAATTTTATTATTTTTTTTAAAGATTTTATTTATTTATTTGACACACAGAGAGAGATCACAAGTAGGCAGAGAGGCAGGCATAGAGAGAGGAAGAAGCAGGCTCCCTGCTGAGCAGAGAGCCCGATGCGGGGCTCGATCCCAGGACCCTGGGATCATGACCTGAGCCGAAGGCAGAGGCTTTAACCCACTGAGCCACCCAGGCACCCCTATATAAGGGAATTTTAAATAAATACTTGGGTCTTCACTCCTAAAAGCAAAGTTCTGTATGGGTTTAATGCCTCCAGAAACTATGCACTAGGTAGAGCTGGTCTGTGTTTGTGGCTGCCCTGTTGAGGGATAATTAGAAGTTGAACTAGAATTAGGATCTGAATGCCCTGTTTATCTGTTTTCTCATTTTGCAATTTTAACCATTTTCTATTGCGATTAAAAGAAAACAATATAAAATGCGTAACCATTTTTAAGTGTACAGGTCAGTAGTGTTAAGTATGTTTTTACATTGTTGTGCAAGAAATCTCTAGAACTTTTTCGTCCTGCAACCTCTGAAACTGTAACCATTAAGAGACTCCCCTCCCCCGCCCCCTAGCTCCCAGTAGCCACTACTCTACTCTGTTTCTGTGCGTTGGACTGCCTTAGGTACCTTGCATGAATGGAACCGTACAATATTTGTCTTTTTGCTGTTTTTGTTTTTTCACTAAATTTTTTTGGGCAGAGCGAGACTGCCTCCATGTAATAATGAAGTCACCTGAGAACTAAGGAAAATATTTGCCCTTGGGGGCTCCGGGAACTGTTCCTATGGTCCATATCTTCATCTGAGAAAAAGAGATGTGCTCCAATCATAACCCAGAAAAATACCAATATTCCATTAAAATGCCTTCCAGGCCGTTGTGTCTGCTCATTTAATGTGCTGTTGTAGATGTGGTCACGGGGAGAGATAAGTCCTAGAAGTAAAGCAGTGTCTGTTACTCAACTCCCACCATTTCCCGTTTTAGACGGGCCAAGACTTACTCCTGACAAAAGCCCGGGAACATCTTGCTAGGGGTTGTTAACTCAGGATCCACAGGTCCCTAAGGGGTCCATGGTTAGAACTGAAAGTGGTCTGTGGGGTGCGTGGGTTAAAGCCTCTGCCTTCGGCTCAGGTCATGATCTCAGGGTCCTGGGATGGAGCCTCGTATCAGGCTCTCTGCTCAGCTTCCCCCGTCTCTCTCTCTGCCTGCCTCTCTGCCTACTTGTGATCTCTATCTGTCAAATAAATAAATAAAAATCTTAAAAAAGAAAGTGGTCTGTGACTTAGGTGGGGAAAAAATTATGATTTATCTTCAATAACCACTCACTAAAATTTAGAATGTCCTTTGAGTATAAATGTAGGCAGCAAACCACAATGATGTGAGCCGGACCCATGGCTTCATCATCAGTGGAAACAGATACTGTGTGTCTCGTGATAGCTATTGCTCAAGATACTGTGCATTCTCAGAAATACTTCAAAATTACAGTAATATTTAGACTTATGACTATATCTAATTTAAATGTCAGTACGGAAGCATGTATATTACCATATCACAGATTTTTGTAAATGATACCTGTATTTTGGTAATCGGTTTTCTTTGTAGTCCTGAGTATTTTAGTCTCTGTATGTTAAAACTTTATCTGAGAAAGGGGACTGCCCCGGGGGTGGGGGGGTGGGGGGTGGGGGGTGGTGGGCAATGGCCAGTGGCACAGATTAAAGACCTGAGAGCAGATCCAGTCCTTTGGAAAGCAGGTCAGTCCCTCAGTGATTGCCTCGTATTTCCTTCCTCTGGTTTTTCTCCCTGCCTTGGTTTCTCTTCTGTTCCGCTGCCAAAATGATTTCCCAAAGGGAGATCTGACATTTCCTTCCCTTCCCTGCTCAGGGCTCTAGTGACTCTTCCTCTGTGATATTCCAAGCCTGAGCAATCTGGCTCCTTTCCTATGTCTAGCTTCTTTGTTTTATTTTAATTTCAATTTATTTTTTTGGCACTCTCAACCTAGGCTTTTATACTCTGACCAGAGCTATCCAACAGAAATTTACTATAAGCCACATATGTAGTTGAAAATGTTCTAGGTGTCCCATTTTAAAAAGGTGAAATTAATTTTAATATTTTATTTACCCCAATACCATCCCAAAGAATGCCCTTTTGACATGTAATCAATATCCAGAATTATTAATGAAGTACTTTACATCCTTTTATTTTTTTAATACTAAATCTTTGAAATCCATAGCACATCTCATTCTGGACCAGCCAGGTTTCAAGTGTGTGACGCAGCCACATGGGGCTGGTGGCTGCCGTGTCGGACCGCGCAGTTCAGCTGTGTTCCCGTGGGTTGTTGGTCCTCAGACGCAGGACTCTGCCCTTACGTGCTGGTCCCTCAGTCAAGAATGAATTCACCAGGACGCCTGGGTGGCTCAGTCCGTTGTGTCTGCCTTCAGCCAGGTCTTGATGCCAGGGTTCTGGGATCGAGTCCCGCTGGCATCCGGCTCCCTGCTCAGAGGGAAGCCTACTTCCCCTCTCTGCCTGCTGCTCCCCACCTTGGGCGTGCACCTGTGCTCTCTCTGACAAATAAATAAATAAAATCTTAAAAAAAAGAAAAAAAGAATGAACTCACCACTGCCTTTCTCAGCTCAAATGGTGCCTCTTCCTGAAACTTTCCCTGACTTTGGACGAGCTCTCCCTGCTATGTGTGTCTGTTACAAACGGACTAGAGGCATTTTAACCGTTGGTTACGTATCTTTCTTCCCCATACATGGAAAGCTCTAGGAGGGGCAGAAGTCAAGTCTTTCATCCTGGAATATCCAGTGGCTGGTAAATACTTTGAAACAAGTGAATGAAACATCCTCAGCGGTGGCTTAAATGCACAGGGACACAGGAGAAGGAGTGGTTGAAATCCACAGAACTCGGGTAGCACGGCTGGAACTACGGGACTTAGGGAAGCCCGGGGCCAAGCATGGGTTCAGGAGAGGAGCAGGGTCTTAAAAATGAATGCATTTGTTCAGAGGAGCCGCTCACATGCACAGTGCGGACCGCCCAGCGTTCCTGGCAGGGGCGAGTGGGTCGTGAGCTGGAGTTTGTAGAAAAACGTGCCTTTTTAGCAACACTTGCAGCCCTTCTAGTGAGCCCTCTGCAGTCATCTAGTGGATCTGATCTAGTGGATCACTTGTGTTTTAATTATGCTATTGTTTCCACAAACAGAACATTCCAGTACCTCCTGCGCCAGTACTTAGGCGTTCCATGGGCTCCCTCCCAGCTGAGTCAGCTGACTTGATTGGGTCCCTAGGGGCCTGGGGCAAGGGAAGGGGAGGGCCTGCAGGTCGGTGTGGGTTGGTCTTGGTGGTGGGAAATCTCTGAGAAAGGGGAAAGGCCACCCCACGCTGAGCTGCAGGGGGCCTGATTAATTTGACAAACGATTTATCGTGGCACGTTTCCTCAAACTTTCACATACTGCTAAGTTCAGGATATTCCTGTTTTTGGAAAAAGATGATGGGAGTTCCACCCTAAAAATCAGTCAGTCAGGTTTAAGGAATGTAGGGCATTATTTACATGTGTATGGAGCTGTGGGTTGAGCAGTCCTGGACGGGCCTGTTAGCCCAAACCAAACTGGCCTCATGGTCCTGTCGCTTACTGATACATTTGCCTAAAACGTGTATCCAATTTATGATATCTTCATTGGCTTCTGCGAGCTTCTTGAGATTTTTTCCATTTTGTCAGATTTTTTTTTCTTTTTGGGCAACTATTAGCATATCAAGAATTAAAGAGAAAAATCCATTTGTCCAAGGACTCTTTCAGCTAACTGACGGTCATATTTCTAGACATATTTGCTAAATTTACAATACCCCGTTAAAATATCTCCCATTTGAGTTTCCTAGTTTTGTGGTTTGGATTAATTTCTTTTTTAGGCTCATGTTACTGCTTTGATAGGAAAGGGAAAGACGTGAGGGACAAATATATGTGCATTTTTATTTTTCATTATTATTCATTCATTTATTATTTCATTCATTTTATTATTCATTGACCATTAAGCAGTACTGGATTATGAAATAACCAACATATATAATATCATGTGTAGCATTACCTTTAAAAGGTACAAACTGTATTTTATATTGTTGACCATAAAAGTAGAACAGTCAGTTATTTTACCACAAAATGGTTTTACTCAGGAATAGCAGAGGAATTACGGTTCAGGACCTGCTAGCCGTAGGGAACCTTAGGCGAGTCTGGAGATCAGAAGAGAAGAACCTTACTTTACAGAGAAAAGGAGGAAGTTGGGAGGGGCTGTGGGAAAAATGAGAATTCAGGGTTTCTTGTTGGCTGAGTTGTGATCCTCTAGTCATCTAGCTGAGCTTGTTCCCGGACAAGGAGAAAATGTTCTTTCTTACTAGCTGAGCTTGTCCAAGGGCAAGGAGAAACTGTTTGGGTTGTGGTCTGCACCTGAGTACAAGTTGGTAAGGTGTGAGAGCTCCCCCTTCTGGCCTCCTGGCTTTATTTTAAATGAGGGTTCTTTCATTGGGTTTCACATTATTCTAAAAATAACATATATAAGCAGTAAAGATAAACTTGAAAATGGAATAAAGGAAGATAAGACAAATTGCTACTATCCATGGTTCCACTGTCTCAGAGATAACCAATGCTAACATTTTAGTGGGTATCTTCTCAGTCATTTTTCCGTGGGTGAGTTCGACTTTTATGTGGTTATCCAACTATATATCTATATATGATATGCACGTACATATACATAATATGTATATTCTGTTCACTTAGTATTACATTATAGGTGTTTCTCCATGTTATGTCTTTGTCGTGTAACTGAACCCAAGTTCATATGCCCAGCATGCAGGAAAGCCAGTCACCCAGACAAGGAATGTGCAAGGAAAGCGTTTATCGGAGAGGCATCCAAATGAAGAGACAAGGAGAGGCCAGGCCTCAAATCTGCCTCCCCAAAGGGCTTGGGTTGCACGTATTTAAGGATAAGGGGTCAGAATGTCGTGAGGTGTATACATTGAGTGGAATATGCTGATTGGATATGGGGAGAAGAGAGGTGTCCTCCTTTCTCAGCATGTGTGTGCATTCAGGAATCATGTCTCTTCTTGGGCTACATGTTCATTAAATGACAGCAGAAGCATGATAAGTGGGGCAGGGAGAGGGATCTCAGGATGTGTCATCCCAGAGTTTACTTTCGTTCACTCCCGGTCCTTTCTGCCCAGCTACAAGAATTCTTCCCCATTTGTTCCAGTCAGTCTTCACTATTCTTACTGGTAACGATTCAGCTTCTGCAAAACAACCTCCTAAATCAGTCTGGTTGACTGGCGTTTCCTTAGGGTAGAATAGTCAAGCACGTGTTGACTCAACATGTTGGGTTCAGTCTTTATACAGATACATTTTCATGTGGATGATCTTCCGGAGCTAGGGGCAATATATTATAGCGCTTTACTTAACCATTCCCTTCTTGGTCATGTAGATCAACTGTCATTTCATTATTTGGTTATGACACAAAATGACCATTCTCCCCATTTCTGAGTTTAAAAGTCCTATTCCCTTCAAAGATTTGAGATTCAAGTGTATTTTCTTGTAGTTCTGTTGTTTTACATTTAAGTTCTTAGGGATCTAATTATCTCCTTACAATTTAGCAAAGGTAGGAACTTTGTTTAAACTTTTGAATTCTGTCCTGTTAGCCCTTTGGTCCTTTACTCATCTCCAAGGCCAGCTGTATACACTTTTTTTTTTAATGCCAAAGAGATGATAGAAAATTTAGAAATGACATAGTTATTGCTCGTTATAAGAGAATACTTATCTCTTTCTCTAAACCTGACTCAGACTCTTCTCTGATATTATATTCCCCCCTCCTCAGGATAGAAACAGAAGTGGCTTTAGATAAATTAGTTTTTTTTTTTTTAAATTTTTAACTGCTTGAAAGTAAGCAAAATAGGAAGTGATCCCTCCTGCGCCCCTCCTCTTTCTTATCATGTACAAAAGGTGGTGGCCGGTACTTGTCGGTTTTTTGAAGGCACATGGCAGTCCTGGCTGACTTAACCGGTAGGAGACAGTTGGGTCAGGGGAATACTTCAAGGATGGGGGACCACTTCCATCTTCAGGAGTGAAGCTGTTTCTTGCACACCCCCAACAAATGCAGGCGGTGTTCTCCCTGCCGACGGCCCCCCTCCCCAGGTTTTCCTCAGCATTCTGCTTTGGGCTCTAGGTTTTTCAGTCTTTCCCTTCGTTGACTGGGCAGTGATAACAGAAAGTTAAATACAGGTGCTACTCCACATTGTTGGGGATAGACAGTATTCTTCTGCTCTTCAAGGTTCTTCTAGCTGGTCTAAGAATTAAATTGACATGAGACAGAGATTAACAGGAGAAAATCAAATTTAATTATATGCCCATGAGAAATCCATGTAAGCATGAGATTCCAAAGACAGTGAGGCAAAGTGAGGTACGTATGTCATCCTGAACTAAGAAGAGGGTGGGAGTCTGGGCCTTCCAAAGGAAGGAAAACAATTCGCAGAAAGATGAAGAAGAGTGAATTTTTGGTGGAAGGTTTACACGGCCACTGAGAAACAACGGGATATAGAAACTTTGATCAAACAGGCCTTGCTCGATTTCTCCCTGTCTACCCTGCCTAGTTCATATTCTAGTGAATTTGTGGTGATGGCTGTCTTCTGGAGCAGGTCCTCTCTCTAAATTCGTTTAGGCAGTTAGCGGGAGGTCAGAGTTTCTTCCTGAGTGGATTGGGCCTTGATTGTTTTCAGTGCAAATAATCGATATGCCCAAGTGGCACGTCTGGAGGCAGTTCGTTCTGAACCCCTACAGCACCCCGCCTTGCCTTCGGGCCGTTTCCCTGGCTCTGCCCTCTCTTCCTTGGCATCCCGTCTACTCTGTGACTTGACTTCTTCTCTGACGTGGCTGTTCAGCCCGGCTGGCCCAGAGCTGCAGGCTCTTCTTAAAGCTTCTCTTAAAGTGTCCTCCTCCTTAGGACCACAGTTTTCTCCCAGCTCCATGTAGGAAACACATCCTCCTTCACGCTGTGCTGCCTGCCCTCGCCCTCTCTCTGCCTCGAATTGGAAGCCCCCTCCTCTCCCACCTGGGAGAAGCCTCCCCCTTCCAGAACCTGCTCCTGCAAGATGCTGACCTCAGGACTCCCATGCCAGCGGCCATCCCTCCCTCCTCCGGGTAGCTGCCTAGCACCTTGAGTCAGCATCAGAGCACTTTCCACAGGCAAAATGGTGTTGGAGTGGCTGTCCTCGCATGCTATGCTGTGGGATTCTTGCAAACAGGAACAAGATCTTTGCGTCTCTCCATCTCGAGAGCTCTGCTCAAGCCTGCTTGCGCGTGATACTGGTAACTAGCGCGTCCTAAACACTTAGGATGTGCTAGACACATTCGAACTGGATTACAGACTTCCATGGATTTCATGCTCACAGCAGCCGTCCAAGGAAGGCATGTTATCATCTCCATTTTACAGATGAGGAAACTGAGGCACAGAATCAAGAAGTAATTTCTTTTTTTTTTTTTAAAGAATTTATTTATTCATTTGACAGAGAGAGATCACAAGTAGGCAGAGAGGCAGGCAGAGAGAGAGAGAGAGAGAGGAGGAAGCAGGCTCCCTGCCTAGCAGAGAGCCCGATGCGGGACTCAATCCCAGGACCCTGAGATCATGACCTGAGCCAAAGGCAGAGGCTTAACCCACTGAGCCACCCAGGCACCCAAGAAGTAATTTCTGAGTCACAGAGCTCGTAACTGAGGAAGCCAGGGTCAAATGCAGGCCTGGCAGGCAGCTCCCCACCCACGCCGCACCCAGCGAGCTCGTGACTTTCCACTAATTCTCAGCAGAGCGCGCGGACGAGTGGAGAACCTAATGGCGAAAGATGAGGGTTACGTAGTCCTGCCTGGAGCTGATTTATCCAGCATCTCAGAGGAATTAGAGATTGCTCTGATGTTCATTTTCTAGCTACTTAAAGTTATTCCTTCTGGTTTCCTTATCTCAGCTATTGTTCGCCTTCCATGATGGTGATTTTGTTTAATCATTCAGGAGTTTAAAAACTTTTTTGTTTTAAAAGTTGGACTCTGTTTTGTTTTGTTTTGTTTGTTTGTTTTTAAGATTTTATTTATTTATTTGGCAGAGATAGACACAGTGAGAGAGGAAACATAAGCAGGGGGAATGGGAGAGGGAGAAGCAGGCTTCCTGCTGAGCAGGGAGGCTGACGTGGGGCTTGATCCCAGGACCCTGAGATCACTACCCGAGCCGAAGGCAGACTCTTAACAACTGAGCCACCCAGGTACCCCGTAAAGTAAGAACTCTGTTTTAACCAAAAATGATTTTAAATTAACTATCTCTGAAATCAGTCTCGTATTTACCTGCCTGATGAAGTAGTTCATGGTGTATAACTCAACCTTTTATTAATGTCCAGGGTCATCACTGTGACTAAAAAACAGTAAGCCAGGGGCGCCTGAGTGGCTCAGTCCCTTAATAGTCTACCTTCCACTCAGGTCATGATCCCAGGGTCCTGGGATCGAGCCCCGCCCCACATCAGGCTCTCTGCTCATTGAGGAACCTTCTTCTCTTTCTCCCTCTGCCGCTTCTCCCTTCTTGTGCGCTCTCTCTCTCTCTCTCTCTCTCTCTGTCAAATAAAGAAATAAATAAAATCTTTAAAAAACAAAACAGTGAGACATAATCTGAGCCTGTGATGTCCTGGACCTCAGTGAGAGATTTATTAGCATCTACTAAGTATGAGGCACTTCAAGTACAGATCCTTAATTAATTGTGTAAGTATAAGATTTGCTTTGCCTTTTTTTTTTTTTTTTAACTCTTGTCTCTATTTCTGGAAGTTTCTTTAGTGTTCTTGGATCTGTAGAGCGGTAATCTCTCCCTTCTTGCTCTCGGTCTGCTGTTCCCCAGGAGACTGCCCTGCTGGTGGCGGACTGTTGTGGAGGAGCTGTGGGCGAGAACGGGTAACCAGACTTGTTGCTAATATTGTTAAAATTCCCCTCCTTCCACAGCAGACTCCCAAGGTGCCAGATAAGAGGCTTGGGAGGGGAAACATTTTGGATTTCCTCCACCAGTTGCTGTTCTAAGAGAGCGAGGCCCCTCACCATCCCTCGCCCGGCCTCTGCAGGGTGCGAGGCCCCTTCTGACCGCTAATGAGCGCTGTCCTCTCCAGTTACAACACAGGCCACATGTCAGTCATGCCTCAGGGAGGCTGGTGGCTGGGGAAGTCATGTGGTTCACTGTGAGTGACCTGACATGGTCCCTCCATGCCTGCCAAGGGAATTAAGTATCTCTGTGGTCTGGGAACCCTTGGCTTTGACCTTTTGAAATGTATTGAGAAACCGTCAAGTTACCGAGGGCCTAAAGTGATTGGAACCTCTATGCTCAATTTCCCTTTAAAATGTTAGGTTCTGGGGCGCCTGGGTAGCTCAGTGGGTTAAGCCGCTGCCTTCGGCTCAGGTCATGATCCCAGGGTCCTGGGATCAAGCCCCGCATCGGGCTCTCTGCTCAGCAGGGAGCCTGCTTCCCCCTCTCCCTCTGCCTGCCTCTCTGCCTACTTGTGGTCTTTGTCTGTCAAATAAATAAATAAATAAAATCGTTAAAGTGTTAGGTTCTTATAGAGTAAACAGTAAAGAAAACATTCAAAAAGCCATCTTCAGAGTCAGTGAATATAAACAAACATCCACGAAGCAGGCTCCAGGCTTGGAATTATTCTGGCCTCTAATTTCGTGACATCTGGGTTCAGTGAAAAAAATGTTAAAAGCTTTTGCGAGATTATCAGTTTTCATCATTCATCCGAAAACTTGGCAGAGTTCGTCCCTGGGCTTCTGCGCCTCGGGGGGTCGGCTCCCGGCCCGGCTTTCTCTGAGGGCAAGCTGGTGTTCATCCTGGGGTTACTTTTCCTGTTTTCCTTAGCAGTCAGGGAGGCCACCGTGGAGTCCGGACTGCAAGTGCAAAGAACTGTCCCTAGAGAAGGCTGTCCCCCCTCACCTCCCTGAAGGAGGCTCTGGGCCACTGGGGTTTCCATTTCGAGGCTCTGTGCTCAGAATCGGAGGCCGAGGGAATGGAACTGGTCGAGCTCGGGTCCCTCACCACGGCCAAGTGCAGGAGAGGAAGGGGAACAGGGCTCTGAGCGGAAGGGACGGAAATGAGTGGGCGTCAGCCGGCGGGTCTGTGGCCACTGCTGACCCACAGCACGAGGCTCGCTGCCACATACAGCCTCTGCCAGGGTCTCTACTCTTTCCTCGTACCTGCAAGGGCGTGTAATTTCTCCCGTTCGGCATTTGTTGGAGGCATTCGTGGGTTTCAGCCGGCAGACACTTACAAAGGAGGCCACATGATGTGGCAGGAAGAGCCCCGCGTGTGAGTTAGAAGACTTGGGTTCAAGGTCGGACTCCCCTAATGCCTGTCTGTGCCCTGTGTCCCCGTCTGTAACAGTGGGACAAAGCCGCTTAGCTCCGTCTGGGCCACAGTCTTGTCATAAGGGCTGAATAAAATCAGATGAAATCGTGTGGTTAAACCCTTGGAGAAGCCGTGCAGGGTCTGATATTTATTTATTGTGCATAGCTTGGTGCTTTATGATAAAGAGCAAAGACATCTATTTTAATGCATCTCTGTATTTACGTTTGTTATTCGCTTCTTGTCTATTTTTATCTTAAATTCTAGGAATTGAGATATACAAGGTACGTTAGTCTACCTGAGGCATCAAGATGAATCGCGCCACAATCTAGACGATGTCACTAAACAGTTTAGTGCCGAAGACGTGGTCCCTTCCGCTCCGCAGCGTTCAGGGGTGTGGCTGTGGTCAGGAAAGCCTGGGAGGAGGTGGGGGGTAGCCTTTGTACCTTTGTCAGAATTATAAACTCTTATTGATTAGCTGTGTCCAATAGAAATATAATGTGAGCCACATACTTAATTTAAGATTTTTCCCGTAGCTACATCTGAAAACAAAGCAAAAAGAAACAGGTGCAATTAATAGGAACAATATATTTTTATTTTACCCACTGTATTTAAAGGAGTATCATTTCAAAGCAGGTAATCAATATAAAACAATTCAGGAGAGATTTTACTCTCCTATTTTGGTGATGTTTTTGAAATCTGGTGTGTCTTTTACCCTCACAACACGTCTCAGTTCAGATTAGCCACAGTTCAACAGCTTAGGAGACCCGTGGCTATGGGGTCAGACAGCTCAGCCCTAGATGGAACCAGAATAAGACGAGGCAAGCAGCAGAGGGAGAGAAGCAGCAGAGGGAGAGAAGCAGCAGAGGGAGAGAAGCAGCAGAGACTGGAATGCAGTGAGCACCGGCTGTGGACCAAGCAGGGCCAGGACTAGCATTCATTCACTGGACGAACAAATTTATAGGATCCTGTTTTTATTTGGAATTTTGATATTTTGCTCATCATGAATGTTTTTGCATTAATTTGGATTTTTAAAAAAATGCATTACAATATGATTTACCTTCATATTGTAGTGTTGTGTTCTGGTGACTGTTATATTTTGCATGCAGAGCAAGTGCCACACACACACACACACACACACACACACACACACCCAGCCCTAGTGAGGTGCTGGCTCCAGGCACTTCCTGTGAACTTCCTAATACTCCATCTGGGGCATGAACTTGAACCAAACTGAGCTATTTACCAAAAGCAGGAGCCATCTCCTCTAATTTAAGTAAGCCTTGGGCATTTATTTTGTTCAATGAATTTTCAACTGAATTCAAGTTAGGAATAAAAAAAACTTTGGAAAATAAGTTGAAATTCAGACTGAATCTGTGAACTGAAAATTTTGAAAAATTTTTCGGGCACAAACTATAACACAGGAGAGAGTTCATCGGCCTTGATTTCCTGGTCAAGGGGACCCTGGACCATTGTGCCCCGGCCTCCCCCCTTGTAGGGGAAAAGAATGAAAAGGACAGTGTTTTGAGAAGACTGTCCGAGGCCTCATTTCCTTCCCACATTCCCCACATTCCACTTATTCTCCAGCCTTTACGGGGTACTTATCTGCAGGCTCTCTCCGTAATGATTATAGTGGGAATGTTGTGTTGGAAAAAACTTTGATATTAAAAGAAAGGTCAAAAATTGCTTTTTACAGTGGTACCGGTTTCAAACAGAATCCTCTTTCTTTTAGGGAACTTAGAAACAAAGCAGATATTCAATTTGGAGATAATGGAACAACGATTTCTGCCGTTAGCAACAAGGCCTACGTTTTTGAACGAAATCAATCTGTTGGAGACCCTAAAGTTGACTTAATTAGAACGTTAAATATTCCCGCGGTGGTAAGTAGGCATTTTCGGTATCGTTATTGTGGCTTTGAGAAGCAAGGAAAAAGCTCAGTTAAGGCTGTTACGTTTTTACATTTAAGAGTTATGAAGTTATGTTAAAAATAAACGTCTATAAAAATATAAATACATTTTTACACTTCCCTTCCTTAGAGTTCATCTGAGACTTTTTCCAGACTTTTTCAAATGGTGACATAATCTCAAAGATGTTTTCAATGCTCCAAAGACAAGATCTTTTCAAATGGTGACATAGTGCAAATTTTAGGACTCCCCGTGCCCAGTTTCTTGCTGTGTGTTCAGGATCAGCTCTTGTGCAGATAAATATGGATTTTTTAAAATAGGGATTTTGGAGGGGGGGAGGGCGGAGAGTGAATAATTTTTTAAAGATTTATGTGCCCCTTGTTTTGGTTCAGAAGGTCCAGCAACAGAATTGGCATGCCACTTCTTAGTTTAGGTTTCCATCTTAGATTTTTTAAATTCCCAAAATATATACTGACACCCCACCCCCCGCCCCTTAATAAACAGCAAAGACGGGGCTGAGCGCAGCCCAGCAGGATTTCCCTGGGCTCAGTTACAAGGACCAGCCTATCTGACAAAGATGTAGGAGACCCAGGGGACAACTTCCCTGTTCGCCTACAGCAGCCCCCTCTGAGGCTCCCACTCTGAGTCCTGGGTGGCAGCGACCCATGCCGCTGGACGCTCAGGGCGGACCCAGGACCCAGACGTGACCAGAGCCTGGATTTGACCCCCCCCCCCCGCCCCCGCTGCCTTGGCGGCGGGGTCAGGCTCAGAGCGACGGCGGCGCCACCTCGTGGCCGGAGATGCCAGCGCGGTTACGAGCCTCTCTCCGTCCCCCGGCGTGCGGAGGGGACCCGAGCCGCCTGCGGGCGGGCGTGCCGAGCTCACACTTAAAATCCACAGGGCCCAGAAGGGACAGGACCTGAAGGGTCTTGTTCTTGCACACGCAGCCAGGGAGGCTCTTTCTGCCTGACTTTGCGGCTGTTCGGTCTCAGCATCGACTGTTACGCTTCCAGCCCTCTTTGCCGGAGGGAGGGGCCGTAGGAGCGCGGGGGGAGGGGTGGAGGGGCGGGGCGGGGGCTCTGTCCCCTGAACCTGCCTGTGCCCCTCAGACCGCCATGGAGTGGGCGCAGCTCCGCTTCCTCCGGGAGCTCATCGAGGCCCTGCTGAAGGCCTACCAGCAGACGCTCTTCGTGACCCACACCGTGCACGAGCTGCTCTGGGGCTACAAAGACGAGATCTTGTCCCTCATCAACGTCTTCAAGCCCGAGATCTCGCCCTATTTTGGCCTGTACTATGGGGTAAGTTGATGTTTCTTTTCAGAACCTCTTTATTAAGCTGGTGGGGCGGGGGAGGGGCACTGCGCGCCAGATTCCGTCTTCGCTTTGGGCTTCTACCAGAAGACCTGGCATTCTAGAGGTCTTGTAGAGTTTGTGAAAAATAAGAAAGTATTTAATTTTTAGGGGAAAAAAAGTGCTTCTCCCACAATTCCAACATGCTACCAGCACCGACTCTGAACGAGAGCAGTTATGAAAAATACATAGAGTGACTGTGCCACTCATCAGGGTGGGATCTTTCCAAGCGTCATAAATTTTAGTGATCAAGGCCAAGTCTCCACCGAGCCCATGCGTCACCTGACAGGGACAAATAAACGAAACAGGCACATGTAATCCACAAGGGGTGGTGGCTCCATGCTCCATTTTCAGATGTGCCGTTCACCAAAGAGTCTGGATGATCTGAAACTGTGTCGCTCATCTGTGATTTCTTATGCTCGTAAGTGGAATTTTGTGTGGTTCCTGGCAGATTTTATTCACTTTGACTTGAAATAAAAAAAAAAAAATTTCAGGTTTCAGGTAATTACTGTTCAAAGCATATGTTATTGCTGCCTGAGTTTCAAATGCATTTTAGTTCAAAGGAATTTTGAAAATCCGTCTTCCCTCCACCAAAATAAATAAATAAATAAATAAATAAATAAATAAAAATCAAAAATAAAAACCCGTGTGAAACGGACGGTGAGAGGTTGGTAATGACGAACTTAAGAAGTGTTAGGTGGAGGGCGAGGTCTGAGACTGTGACGCATTTCCTCATCTTTAAGTTTGTGGTTATTCCCTGGTTCTCACTACTCAAGAACCTCACTCTCATCCTGTCATTTTCTGGTATGTTCCTCCATGTCTGTGGCAAAGGCTGATAATACTGCCCCTGTGCCGTCAAGGGTATACAAACCTTGGACACCATCCAAACAAAATAGTAAAAAAGTTTTTAACATGATTTATGTAAGAGTTGGAGGTCCTGGGACTAGGGCTGGGCTGAGCCTGAATCCTTCACTCTGGGTGAGTTTGATAAATGCTCCCTAGAAGATCCCATCTGATAGGAGCCCAGCTTCCGTAAGACCAGAGGAAGCACCAATTTCTTGTTAAACTGTGGCTGGACCTCCCTTCTTGAAAATACTTGAAAAAACTTCCAAGGAGAGAGAAACGCAAGCAGTCTCCATGCCCAGCACAGAGCCCGACTCAGGGCTCAGAGCTCACAACCTGATATCACGACCTGACCCCAAATCAAGAGACAGGGGCTTAGCTGACTGAGCCACCCACGTGGCCCAACAAAGCTTTCCTTAAGGCCCTTCGGGTCCCAGTGACTTCTGTCCACCTGCCAGGTAGATCCTGTCCCTAAGACCTCAGTATTTTTTTTGGCAACTTTCCATTGTATAGCCTCCTTTTTTTGTTTTTATATCATTGACTTCATCAGACTTATAACTAAGATCCTTCTGTATCTCTTTAAAATGTAACCCACGTTTATGGACTCGTTAAGAAATTGGCATTTTTTGCTTTCCCGAGGCAAGGATGTGTTGTTTTATGTATTTCTTTCTTTCTTCCTTTCTCTGTCCTTGCCCTTTGCCCCTCCTTGCAGACACCACCATATCCTCACAGGGCCCCGCTAGAGAAAAGCCCTGTCCCATTGCTCAGTAGATTTGTATGTGGTGTGGGTCTCCCACAGCCAGGAACAGAGCATAAGACCTGCAAACAGAGGGCCTGGATTGACGTTCTGACTTTTTCACTTCATAACTGTGGGGCTATTTCTGAATCTTGGTTTCATCATGTGTGACTTAAGGCTAAAAGTGTCCACGGTTCCAAAGCTGTTTTGCAAGGCTAAGGGAGAAGTCCATAAAATGCTTCCAAAACTACAAATCACGGTATGCATTTCAGGAGTCGCAATCCTTTCCCCCCATGCCCGGCTCCAGAGAGGACCCTGAGTTCGTGTGAGTGACTCGTGAATCTTTCCATTTGGGCTCCAGACACACTACCTGAGGTGGTGTTGGGGAAGAGGCGGTGTCTCTTGCCGGGTTGTCATCTGCTCTGGTCAAATACTGATTCTTCAGCCAATAGCACGGGAGTTCACACCTGCGCCGCCATCCATCCGAAGACCGGAACAGGCTGCGTGGGGGGAGGCACGCCGCCCTCGGCACCCACTCTTTTGCCCCTGCCTGAGCCTGGCCGAAATCTTTCCTGACTCCTGGTGGGCTTGTGGGAGCCTCCCCCTTGGACGGACCAGGCCATTGAGCGCTCTTCCTCCAAAGACTCTAGTGACAAGATAGCCAGACGATTACTGGGGAGGGACCGGGTGCGAGGACAAGCAGGATAAGTGATGCAGACATTGGCACAGAGCTTCCGAGAAGAAGGACCAGGTTAAATGCCAGATGCTCACATTGCGTTTTGCAGGGCCAATCAGCATGGTTTTACCCATTGATTTTAGGGCATCTCTGGTCTTGGCATTAGAGCACGCGCGCACCTCCCACTGGAGGTGGGTTCTGGGGTGTATAAAATTCTAGTTGTCAGAAAGTGCCTTTGAGAGGTCAGCCCATCCTTCGGGGGTAGGGGTGGGGGTCAAGCTTCCGTTACGGTCGTGGTAGGACTGTGGTGGTCCTAGCTCAGGGCCCCACTCCATCTCCCGCAGTAATATGTTCCTTGAACCCAGTGCACAACCGTGCCAGGACAACATAAAACCTCTTTATTCCTGCTTGTCCTCAAAGAACAAACGTTCCAGCAAGAGACAAGCATTCTCATGCAGTGTCTGATTCTGGAGCAGAAAACAGCTGGGGAGAACCCTTTCTGAATTTCTGTGAAATATTTAAATGCTTTTCTACTTTGCTTAGCCCCTATCTGAGTTAAGTGGAGGACTTTAGGAATCAGCATCCGTTCAATTTTTTATAAAATTGGTGGTTCGGCATTTTTTTAAGTGAAGTATTTGAATTTTCTCTAAGTTGGTATAATGTTCACTGTGCTCTCCCTAAAATGTCCTTTTTCTCATATCTTAAAGTCATTTGAAGCTTCATGTGGGGAATACGATGTGACCATTATGGAAGTGGACCGAGTTGATATATTGACATAGTTGGTGCAATTATGTTAAGTGATGGAAACAAGAACCAAAGTAGGCAAAACACATGAGAAGAGAATTCACAAAGAGTCTGAATTTTTTTAAGGCAGAGCTGAATGATGTGAGAAAAGGGTTCAACCTCAGGGAATAGAGAAATGCAAAAAGAGATAAGAAACCTTGTTCATTTTGGGTTCATCTAATTAGCAGAGCTTAACAAAAGCAACCTGGGGAATGTAAACTGATTGACTCTGCTATTTCTACCACCTTCTAGCGGGCTGACCTTGAACAACTTGATAAAATGTATCAAAAGGCTTAAACATGTTGGTGTTCTTTTCTCTAGTGATTTTATTTCTATGGGTCTATGTAGAAAACAAAAGTACTGACAGTGCTTTTATGCATAAAGATATTCATACAATATTATTTGTAGTAGCAAAAAAATTCAAAATTAAATATCCAATAATAAGAGAATAATTAATTATTTCTACATAATGTTGTGGAGTCATTAAATTATACCCCTGAAGAACTTCTGGTAATAGGGGAAATATGTTAAGTAAAAAAGTGTGTGTGGCGGGGGGTGCCTGGGTGGCTCAGTGGGTTAAAGCCTTTGCCTTCGGCTCAGGTCATGTTCCCAGGGTCCTGGGATCGAGCCCCACATCAGCCTCTCTGCTCAGCAGGGAGCCTGCTTCCTCCTCTCTCTCTTTGCCTGCCTCTCCATCTACTTGTGATCTCTATCTGTCAAATAAATAAATGAAATATTTTAAAAAAAGATATAATTCACTTATCATAAATTCACTATTTTAGAGTGGACAATTTAGCAGTTTTTAGTATAGTCACAAGATCGTGCAACCACCACCACTAGGTAATTTTAGAGTATTTTTGTCATCCTCCCCCCCCCCAAAACCCCATAATCAGTAGTCACTTCCATTTCTCCCGTTCCACTGATCTACTTTCTGTCTCTATGGATTTGCCTGCAAATCTATAGACATTTTTTAATAGTTAAAAGGATTGTGTCTTTTCTGGTTTTCTTTTTGCTTCTGCAAAGAAAAGTAAGATCATGCTTTTTGTTTGAGACAGAACACAAGAAATCCCCCCACACATGTGCGCAACCTCTCTCCTGCCCCTCTGGGGGTGCTGGGACCGCTGGTGCTAGACAGGAGTGGCCAGGCTGGCCCCAGCTGAGAGAGGAGAAGAGTCAGGGCTCTGTGTGGGAGCTTCTTCAGAGCCAGAAGGAAGGGAGTTTGGGAATGGAGCTTGGTTTTTTTGGGCAAAAAACAATATTAAAAAAACTCAACATACATGCCCGCTCTCCAGATGGGGCCAAGAGGCACTGCCTCTGATGGACCCATCTCTGGCAGTTGGACATTCATATGCAAGTTGGACATTCCTGTAAATGGAATCATACAATATCCCAACTTTGTGTCCGACTTCTTTTATTTAACATCATGTTTACCAGGTTCATCCACGTTGTAGCAGGTATCAGCCCTTAATTCCTTTTATGGCTGAGTTCTATTCTGTTTTACGCATAGACCATACTTTGCTTATCTGCTCATCAGTTGTTGGGTGTTTGGGTTCTTTCTACATTTGGGCTCTTAAGAATAATGCTGCTCTGAACATTTGTGCACAAGCTTTGTAGGGACGTTGACTATCTACCTTGGAATGGAATTCTCTTGGGTATACGGGGAGAAGTAGGATTTGGGGTCCTATGCTAATTCTGTTTGACTTTTTGAGGAACCACCAAATTGTTTTCCGCAGCAGCTACACCGTTTTCCATTCCCACCAGCAGTGTGTGAAGGCTCCCGTTTCTCCAGATCCTCACCAATGTTTGTTATTTTCCTTAAGATTTATTTATTTTAGAGAGAGAGCATGAATGGGAGAGGCAGAGAGAGAGGGAGAGAGGATCTCAAGCAGACTCCACAATGAGAGCGGAGCCTGACACGGGGCTCGATCTCACGACCCGAGATCACGGCCTGAGCTGAAACCAAGAGTTGGATGCTTTTCTGGCTGCACCACTGAGGAGCCCCGTTTTCCCTTTTTTCTTTCATCGCCGTCCTGGTGGGTGTGAAATAGTGTTGTGGCTCTGATTTGCATTTCCCTGAAGACTGATGGTGTTGAGCATCTTCTCATGTACTTGTTGGCCATTCAAATATTTTGGAGAAATGTCTCTTCAAATCCTTTGTCCATTATTTAATTGGGCTCGTACTTTTTAAAACCATATGTAATAATATGATTCATATGGTATTTAGTCAAATAGTCACCGTATTCCTGGTTCAGTCTTATGTAACAATTACATCCAAATAGGATGGTTTCGTGAAGCTTGAGTTTCTCAGTTACTGTATCGTCAGGGTTCTCCGGAAAAACAGAATCAGTAGGAGATCTAGATCTACTACCTGTATCTGTAGTATCTATCTAAGAGATTTATATGTATTAAGGAATTGGCTTATGCAGTGGTGGGGGCAGCTGGTGGCCGGTCTGAAATCCATAAGACAGGCTGGCAGACTAGAAACTCAGGCAGGACTTCTAAATTGCATAATTGGGAATTCCTTTTGTCCAGCAAACTTCAGATTCTGTTTTTAAACCCTTCAACTGATTGGATGAGTCCGCCCACATTACCAGTGGTAATTTACTTGAAGTCAAATGATTTTAATATTAATCATATCTACAAAATACAACACTATCTAGACTAGTGAGTGACCAGGCAACTGGGCACCATATTCTACCAAGTTAACATAAAATTAACAATCATGGTTTCTTAAAATGATCCTATTCACTTATTTTCAGAAAAATGGGACTAATGATGGAGACTATGTTTTTCTAACCGGAGAAGACAATTACCTTAACTTTTCAAAGATTGTGGAATGGAATGGAAAAACGTAAGTGTAACAGTTTACTAGTGTAATTATTTTTTAAATTTCTGTTTAAATTGAATGTCCATTTATATATTATTTCAAAAAATATTATCACTGTCATTTTTTGCATGAAAACTCTATAAATATGTAAAATATCTTTGTAATTACTATTGTATAAATCAAGATTGGGGCAACACACTTTATAAATTAAGTATCAGTGTTTTGTAGACTGCTCACGGCGAGGCATGCGTTACAAGCAGGGAAAACTTTCACTTTCCACGTGGTCATTGAATGATGTGTAGCTACAGCACAAATACTTTAAAACCACTTGTTTTGGGGGGAGAGGGAAGAGTTTCTCTTTTTAATTTAGTGATTGTGGATTGTTCACGTGTTTTTCTTTAAGGGTAAAAATACATGTGAGTTCACCATCATGGTATTCCAGAAATATAATTTAACATTTATAACTTAAACTACTTCCAAAAAGTTGCTGAGACAACTTGCAATAAAGCTACGTATAAGCCAAGATACTTTAAATCAGAGGAATTAGAAACCTTGGAGAGAAAAGGAGGGTAATTCTTCAAGGACAGAAGTAAGAGGAACTCTGTTCTTGAACATTAAATTTACATCTAAGCTTCCCAGAAATATGGGCAAAAAAACCTGGTGTGGAATATAAGGGAACCTCTCTGTACTACCTTTGCAACTTTTCTGTAAATCTGAAACCATTTTTAAATAAAAAGTTTATTTAAATTTTAAAAAGCACCCATGTCTGTGTACATAAACATACATTTGTGTATACACACTTCAGAATAGGTCAGATCCCTTAAAGAATATGTGAGAAGCTGGTAATAGTGTTGCCCCTGGAGGGGGAAACGTGGATGGCCAGGGCACTGGCCCCAGGGAGATTTACTAAAAGTGGCTTTTGTTTTAGACTCAATCTGTTATTTTCTTTCTAATCTTTTAATAGCACAGTATTATCCTTTTAAATGTGTATCACAATTACTGATACAGTTATAATATAATGATACAGTGTTTGGTATATTGGACTTTTTTTCTGATTTATGTCTGTTCTACCCTCAGATTTTTATGGTTCATATTTAACAATATTTTTCTGACAAAATTGAAAGCTATTTGTCTCTTCTCCCAAACAGAACACTAACTACCAATTTTGTAACATATTACACCTATCTTCCATGCTATTTCACATTCTTTGTAAGCCAAATATAAGTAAAATGTTTATTATGTTTATAGTAAATAATTAATAAACCTGTTTTATTAAATTTCCTTTTTTAATTTTCTGGGCAATTTTACTGAAATTCTAGTTAGTTAACCTACTATGCAACATTAGTTTCAGGTGTACAATATAGTGATTCAGCACTTCAACATACGACACCCAGTGCTCATCACAGGTGCCCTCCTTAATGCCCATCCCCCATCTAGCCCATCCCTCCGGCAGCCCTGTTTGTTCTCCATAGTTAAGAGTCTCCTCTGGTCTGCCTCCCTCTGCTTTATTTTTCCCTTCATCTATATTCACTGTTTTGTTTTCTTAAATTCCACAGACGAGTGAAATCATACGGTATCTGTCTTTCTCTGACTTATTTTGCTTAGCGTAATGCACTCTAGCTCCATCCACATCATTGCAGATGGCAAGATTTCATTCCCTTCATGGCTGAGTCATATTCCATTATATATACGTGTACCACCTCCTCTTTATCCGTTCATCAGTTGGTGGACATTTGGACTCTTTCCTTAACTTGGCTCTTGTTGGTAATGCTGCTGTAAATCCTGGGGGGCCTGTGTCCTTTTGAATCTGTATTTTTTTATCCTTTGGGTAAATACCTGGTAGTGCAGATCCTGGGTGGTCGAGTAGTTCTATTTTCAACTCCGTACCGTTTTCCAAAGTGGTTGTACCAGTTTGCATTCCCACCAACAGTGTAAAAGATTTCCCTTTCTTCACATCCTCACCAATATCTGCTGTTTCCTGTGTGGTTAATTTTAGCCGTTCTGACAGGTGTGAGGTGGTAGCTCATCGTGGTTTTGATTTGTATTTCCCCGATGCTGAGTGATGTGGACCATCTTTTCATGTGTCTCTTAGCCATCTGCATGCCTTCTTTGGAAAAACTCATGTCTTCTGCCCATTTCTTAACTGCACTAAAAAAAATATATATTCTGCTGCTTTAGGGTGAAAAAATATATATGATATATATTAGACATATAATATGTTAGATATTATTTATCTAATTATATAGATATATAGATAGATAATATCTAATAGATATCGTATATCTGATATATATCTAATGTATAATATATAATATAGAATCATAATATATTCTCTATATATTCCCTATTCTTTTCTCTCTCTATATATTAAGTCCGTCTGGTCCAGTGTGTCATTCAAAGCCATTGTTTCCTTGTTGATTTTCTGCTTAGATGATCCGTCCATTGCTGTAAATGAGGTGTTAAAGTCCCCTACTATTACTGTATTGTTATCAATGAGTTTATGTTGGTTATTAATTGATTTGTTTAATTGGGTGCTCCCACATAGGGGGCATAGATATTTATAATTGTTATGTCTTGTTGGATAGGCCCCTTTTATTATGATATAGTGCCCTTACTCATCTCTTGCTACACTCTTTGGTTTAAAATCTAGTTTGTCTCATATAAGTGTGACTACTCCAGCTTTCTTTTGATATCCATTAGCATGACAAATGGTTCTCTATCCCCTCACTTTCAATCTGCACGTGTCTTTAGGTCTAAAATGAGTCTCTTACTCTTAATCATAGGAACCAAATTGACGGTTGCTGGAGGGGAAGAGGGTGGAGGGATGGGGTAACTGGGTGATGGACATTAAGTGGGGGGGGCGCGTGACGTGATGAGCACTGAGTATTACATGAGACAGATGAATCACTGACCTCTACCTCTGAAACCAACAATACATTATATGTTAATTTTTAAAAATAATAAATAAATAAATAAATATAAATAAACAACTACAGAGGAAATAAATAGATAAATAAATGTCACATGCACAGAAAAAAGAAAGTAAAATAAAGAGTCTCTTGCAGGCAGCATATTGATGGGTCTTATTTTTTTCATCCATTCTGATACCCTGTGTCTTTCGATTGGCACATTTAGTCCATTTACATTCAGAGTGATTGTTGGTGATACAAATTTAGTGCTGTTGTATTACCTGTAAAGTCAGTGTTTCTGGAGATTTTCTCTGTTCCTTTCTAGTCTTTGTTGCTTTTGGGCTTTCTTTCCCACTCAGAGTCCCCTTTAATCTTTCTTGCAGGGCTGGTTTAGTGGTCCTGAACTCCTTTAGTTTTGTATGTCTGGGACACTCTTTATCTCTCCTTCTATTCTGAATGACAGCCCTGCGGGATAAGGTATTCTTGGCTGCATATTTTTCCTTTTTAGCACATTGAATATATCATGCCACTCTCTCTGGCCTTTCAAGTTTCTGTGGACAGATCTTCAGGGAACTTCATGTGTCTACCTTTGTAGGTTAGGGGTTTTTTTTTTCCTTACTGCTTTCAGGATTTTTTTTTCCTTATCTCTGCATTTTGCAAATTTTACTATGACATGTCTTGGTGTTGGACAACTTTTGTTGATTTTGGTGGGAGTTCTCTTTGCCCTCTTGATTTAGATGTCTCTTTCCTCCCCCAGATTAGGGAAGTTTTCAGCTATAATTTGCTCAAATAAACCTTCTACCCCTTTTTCCCTCTCTTCTTCTGGAACTCTTAAGATATACGTATTATTACACTTTATGGAGTCACTGAGTTCCCTAACCAATATTTTTTCTTTCCAACTTCATTGTTTTCCATAATTTTATCTTCTACATCACGTGTTTGCCCCTCTGATTCTTCTGTTCTTGTGATCATTAAATCCAGCTGGTTTTGCATCTTGGTTATGGCATTTTTAATTTTGCCCTGACTAGTTTTTAGGTCTTTTATGTCTGGGCTAGGGGACTCCCTGATGTCTTCTATGCTTTTCTCTAGCCCAGCTAGTATCCTTATGATTATTGTTTTAAATTCTGGCTCAGGCATATTATTTATATCTGTGTTGATTAGCTCCCTCACTGTGAACTCTTCTCACTCTTTTATTGAGGATAAATTCTTCCATCTTGGCATTTTGTCTAGGTCTCTGTCTTCTTTGTTATGAAAGCCTGTTATGTTTCTTGCTTCTGAGATAATGGCTATATTAAGAGGAGGTCCTATACTGTCCAGGGACTGGAGCTTCAGGAGGTGTCTCTGTCACGTGCTTTGCACACTCTGCTGTTGTGTTTCGGCTGCTCTTTTCATCAGGTCAGGCCTCCGTAGGGTGTCCCCTTGCTCACAGTGGGGACTCTTCGGACCCTGTCCAGCGTGCGGTGAGCTTAACTAGGTGTGTTTTGTTCTGCCTGTTAGGAGAGATTAGATCCTGTTTTCCCTAGAGCTGAAGCTTTGCAGTGCTCTGTGGTCAGTAGACTTGGTGGGCATGGGGGGGTTTGTGCTGGTCCTCTGGGGGGCCGACATCCTGCTGCTCTGACTCTCAGGCACCCCTGCCCTGGTTCAGAAGCACTTGTAGAGTGTAGGGGGACTTGGTGTAAGCAGTTCGAGCCTTCACTGTGGGTGTGGTGCCGCTCACTGAAGTCTGTCTGTGCTGATGTACAGGGGAGAAAACTGGCGGCAGCCTGCTCTCTCATCCCCAAAGAGGGGCATGCGTGCCCACCATTGTTCAGGAAGCCTCCAAGAAGAGCAAACACTCTCCCCTCTTTTGTCCCAGACTTCCCTCATGTCCCTGCCTTCACCTTGTCAGTGTCTGAGCCATTTGCCCACCCAGGGGCACTGTGGCTTTTGTTTCAGGACCGCCAGCTGGATTTCAAAACTCCAAATTTTAGGGACCCAGCATGGCACAGACGGGCACTGATCCTCTGGGGTAGGGTCTTGCCATACTGCGGCTGGTGCCAGTATGTCCCAGAAGGGCAGTCACACGCACATGCAGGGGCTTCGAGTTTACAGTAAAGCACAGTAAAAAGCCTGCTGCTGGGTTAGTGGCCCGCAGCAGGTGTCTCTGCTCCTGTGCTGATGAATGGGACAGCACATTGGCACCTGCTGGCTCCTTTGTTTCTAGAGAGGCAATGCCACTTCTCCCAAGTGCACTCCAAGAAGGGGAACCATCTCTCCTTGTGCCACCCAGGGGATCCTCCGACCACACTGTCTGCTCCTGGGCCTCCGCCCTCCTTCTCCACAGGAGCACCGCTAAGCCCGCGAGGCTTCACCCCAGCAATGGTGCAGAATTCTAAAACTTTAGATGTAAAAACTTGTGATTATCAGTCCCTCTCGTTTTCCCCGTCAGTGGTTTTGGGGAAGTGTTTTTCTTGTGTGATAACCTGCAGCCTGTGCCCCTTTTCTGTCTCTCTCTCTCTCTATGATCAGGGGCTCCCCCTCCCCTCAGCACTGGCGATTCTTTTCTCCCCAAATCACATCCCCACATCTCCTACCTTCCATGACGTGGCCCCTTTTCTCCCTCTAGTTGTGCAGTTTGTTCTCTCAGTCCTCAGATTGGTTTCCTTGTGTTCTGAGTGATTTGCTGTTTAGCTAACTGTGTTTGAGAGACAGGGCAAGCATAAGGTCCTCCTTCTACTCTGCCTTCTTAAGTCCATCCTCAAGAGCCGATCATACCTATCTCAAACCCTGCTGTGAGTGGACTAGCTCTGAACAAGGCTATCGTGAATGCTAAACTGAATCACTATTTTAAGAAAATGAGTATTTCTAAACCGCTACATAGGATATTCTTTTTTGCAGGAAGGAAAGAGGGATTTTTAGACGTTGCCTCTATCAGAATTGATTCGGGGATCAGGTGCCTACCCTCCTGATCCAATCCCTAACCAGAGTCCCCCTTGTGTCTGCATATAAATAAGCTTCTGTGGGTAGTTGGCTCCCAATTAAGGCTTGAAAAGTCCCGACCATCTGTAAAGATCTAAAATAGAATGTGATAGTCTCCTCTTCCTTGTGCTCTTCAATCACAGGTCCCTTGACTGGTGGACAACAGACAGATGTAATATGATCAATGGAACGGATGGAGATTCTTTTCACCCCTTGATAGACAAAGAGGAAATTCTTTATGTCTTCCCATCTGAATTTTGCAGGTAAGAACTTTCCAGATAAGTTATTTGACTGTAGGACCACCAAAAGGGTGAGGAATATAGGCAGCTACCCTCTGTAGGCCTGGACACTTCTGCTTAATCAGTGACAAGTGCTGGGGCGCCTGGGTGGCTCAGTGGGTTAAGCCTCTGCCTTCGGCTCAGGTCATGATCTCAGGGTCCTGGGATCGAGCCCTGCGTTGGGCTCCCCGCTCAGCGGGAAGCCTGTTTCTCCCTCTCCCTCTGCTGCTCCCCCTCATGTCTCTCTCTCTCTCTCTGTGTCAAATAAACAAAATCTTAAAAAAAAAATTCCTGACAAATGCTGGCGGCGTGTTGAGAGATGGTTGGCGTTGCGGTTCACGGTACAGGCTCCAGAGCCCGGCTGCGCCGGTGGATTTGAACGCCAGCTCCAACTCCTACAGCTGTGTGACCTTGGGAAGGTCGTCCAGCCACCCTGTGCCTCACTTTCCTCACTTGTAAAACAAAGATAAAAGCAGCTGCGTGCTCGGGAGTTGTCCTCGGCACAGATGCGTCACTGTCAGTGAAGCGCTTCTCCCGGGGCCCGCCGGACCGTGTCCGTGTCCAGAGGCGGCTCTTAGGGACTACGACAGGCGCTGTCCAGCGTGATACCGGTCAGCGGTCAACTACGCAGGAGATCACTCAAACCGTTGTGTCTAGTTCAAGTTTGCAGGCATTTGCTGAGCTGTCACTACCCTTAGATAGTACCCGCTCCCACTTGCCCTGTAAGGTCTCCCTCTCTCCCCCCTGCTCCTTCATGATTCTGGCTCCTCTCTGGGAGGAAGGCATCCTGCTCTCCATCCGGATTCCTGTCCCCCATCAGCCCCTGCCCTTTCTGCCCCCGTCACCCCAAACTGCCTGAACGAACGGCTGACTTGCCCCGCCTCCGCATCCTCCCCACTTACCCCGAAAGCCCGTTCATGGGGCTCCTCAAAATCCCAAGGGGTTTAGTCTCATTTGACACTGTTGGTCCAGTGCTCTGAAGAATGGCTGTTCTGGGGTTCCGTGGCTCACATGATTGCAGGCCTGGCTGGCCAGTCCTGCTGGGGACAGCGGTGGCATCATAAATCTCCCCCCTCCTGTGTCCACTGTGATGTCTCCCCAGAAAGAGTTCTGGCATCGGCCCCCACCGCTCCGTCCCTGCTGCCCATACCTCATTCCCGGCCTTTCCGGCTGCCCCACAGGACACCACAGTCCGCCTCTGGCTGCCTGCCCTTGATCATACGTGTCTGTGGAAGGACAGAAGGGTCAGAAATGCCGTGGAACGCAGTGAGTGCAATGAGGCAACCTAGAAGTGCCATAGGAGGCTTTTTTTTTTTTTTTTAGCTTTTATTCATTTATTTGACAGAGACCACAAGCAGGCAGAGAGGAAGGGAAGCAGGCTCCCCGTGGAGCAGAGAGCCCGATGCAGGGCTCGATCCCAGGACCCTGAGATCATGACCTGAGCTGAAGGTAGAGGCTTAACCACTGAGCCACTCAGGCGCCCCCGTAGGAGGCTTTTTAAAAGACTTGGTGCAGAGGAAACATGTTCTTATCTGACACGACCACTTTTTTTTTTTTTAAGATTTTTAAAAATTTATTTATGATAGAGCGAGCGAGAGCAGGAACACAAGCAGGGGGAGCTGGAGAGAGAGAAGCAGGCTCCCCACTGAGCAGAGAGCCTAATGCGGGGCTCGATCCCAGGACCCTGAGACCATGACCTGAGCTGAAGGCAGACACTGAACAACTGAGCTACCCAGGCACCCCCAACACGACCACTTTTGATGGGCCATTTGACAATGTTAGTAAAGCTGAGGACACGCAGACGCCATGGTGCCCCACTGCTCTGCGTCATCTCCCTGGCCGGGACAGGGCCTGTGCAGACCTGTAAGGAGACGTGCACGGGTAAGTTCATCACAGTGTGGTTTTAGGAGTGGAAAATCGGAAGCAATCTAAGGCACTCTAAAAAGGAGAACATAAATTGTGGTGTAGCCGTATGATGGGATACCAGAAAGATTTAAAATACAATATATCTTATATTTAAAATATAAATCTTAATAATATAATATTGAATGAAGAAGCAAATTACAGGAAGAGAATGCGGCGTGCTGTTCATATAACACTTCAGTAGAGCAGACCGTGCCGCACATTATTTATGAATGTGCACGTTTGTGAAAGGATTAAGACCTGCAAAGGGGAGGATAGACCCCAGGTTCAGGATAGCAGTTACCGCTGAGGACGCAGGGAGGCATTGGAACCAGGAGTGTTACACTGGAATTGGGAGTGTTATAGTGGAGTCGGGACTGTTACGCTGGAGTGGGGACTGTTACCCTGGAGTCGGGACTGTTACCCTGGAGTGGGGACTGTTACCCTGGAGTGGGGACTGTTACGCTGGAGTCGGGACTGTTACGCTGGAGTCGGGACTGTTACGCTGGAGTCGGGACTGTTACGCTGGAGTCGGGACTGTTACGCTGGAGTCGGGACTGTTACGCTGGAGTCGGGACTGTTACCCTGGAGTCGGGACTGTTACGCTGGAGTCGGGACTGTTACCCTGGAGTCGGGACTGTTACCCTGGAGTCGGGACTGTTACCCTGGAGTCGCTGTTACACAGGGGCGCCTGCATGGCTTGGTCGGTTCAGCACCTGCCTTCGGTCTGGCCATGGTCCCAGGGCCCTTTGCTACCTTTTCATCTTTCGCTTTGTCCCTGCCTCCCGCTTGCTCTGCTTCGTCCACACTGACTCGTGTCCGTGCTGGTCTGGACGACGCTTCGATTTCTTTCTGTGTGAGACTCCGTCCTGAATGTCCTCTTCATTTTCTACCGCTCCTTCTCCCCCCCCTTGGCCTGGTGTGGCTGTTACTACAGTTGCTGCCTCTTAAACTTCTTTCCTGATAATTCCTCTTCTATACCAAGTGGCTTGAGTTCCTTTCAAGCTTTCTTTTGCATCTTCACTGCCCGCCTGTACCCCGTGGACTTGAGCCACGTTGTGCCTGAGAACAGTTGTTAACTCGCTGGCTCTTTCCTCCTTCCCTCCTACCAGATCAGTGTACATAACTTTCAGTGACTTCGAGAGTGTGCGGGGACTGCCTGCCTTCCGCTATAAGGTGCCTGGAGAGATACTAGCCAACAGCTCGGACAATGCCGGCTTCTGTGTGCCCAAAGGAAACTGCCTGGGCTCGGGAGTTCTGAACATCAGCATCTGCAAGAACGGTAAGGGCCCGGGGGAGGGATGTGATCCTGTGCGCCTCGGACGCAGGATTGGTGCTCCTCAGCAAAGAATGTGGTCAGCCCACATGAAAGAGTGATTCCGACCTTTCCAGAATAATATTTCATAATATGGCTGTAGAATGGTAAACAACTGGCTTTTCTGCATTGCTTGTTTTTAAATATATATATATAAGGTATAATTGATATATAACATTGCATTAGTTTCTGGTATACAATCTAACCATGCATGATTTGTACATATTGTAAAATGATCACTGCGATGAGTACGGTTAACATCCAACACTACACATAGTTACAAAGACAAATGTTTTTCTTGTGACAAAGACTCGTGAGACCTATCCTCTTAGCAAGCTGTAAACATGCAGTACAATTAACTGTAGTCACTATGTCGTGTACTACATCCCCGAGACCTTTATTTTGTAACTGGGAATTTGCATCTGTTGACCCCCTTTCCCCCAACCCCACCGTCTCTGACAACCTCTGATCTGTTTTCTGTTTCTATGAGCTTGGTTTGTTGTTGCTGCTGTTTTTAAATTCCACATGGAAGTGAGATCGTAGATACTTGTCCTTGTCTGATTCATTTCACTTAGCATCATGCCCCCAAGTTCCATCCACGTTGTTCCACATGACAAGATTTCATTCCTTTTGTGGCTGAATAGTATTCCACTGTGTGTGTGTGTGTGTGTGTGTGTGTACACCACAACGTATTTATTCATTCACCCATTGATGGACAGTTAGTTTATTTCCATATCTTGGCTATTGAAAATAATTCTGCAATGAACATAGGGTGCATATATCTTTTCAAATTCGTTTTTATTTTCTTTGGGTAAATACCCAGAAATGGAATTGCTGGATTGTATGGTAGTTCTGTTTTTAATTCTTTTAAGATTTTATTTTTATTTATTTATTAGACAGAGAGAGGGAGCGTGTACATGCAAGTAGGAGGGCAGGGGGGAAGGAGAGGGAGAATCTCAAGCACACTCTGCGCTGAGCGTGGTACCTCACACGGAGCTTGATCTCATGATCCTGAGATCATGACCTTAGCCGAAATCGAGAGTCTGACTCTTAACCAACTAAGCCACCCAGGTGCCCCTATTTTTAATTTTTTGAGGACCCTTATATCATTTTCTATATATATTTTCTATATATTGTGGCCACACCAATTTACATTGCCACCAGCCGTGCACAAGGATCCCCTTTTCTCCGCATCCTCACCAACATCAGTGGTTTCTTGTGTTGTTGATTTTAGCCATTCTGACAGCTGAGAGGGGATACCTCATTGTGGTTTTGGTTTGCATTTCCCTGATGATTAATGATGTTGAGCACCTTTTCATGCCATTTGTGTATCTTCTTTGGGAAAAAAGTCTATTCGGATCTTCTGCCCATTTTTAAAATTGGATTGTTTAGATTTTCTTGCTCTTGAATTGCATGAGTTCTTTATATATTTTGGATGGATGTTAACCCTTTACAGGTACACGATTTGCAAGTATTTTCTCCCATTCAGTAGGTTGCCTTTTCATTTTATTGGTGGTTTCCTTTGCTGTGTAAAAGTTTTTTAGCTTGATGTAGTCCCATTTGTTTATTTTTGCTTTTGTTGCCTTTGCTTTTGGAGTCAGATCCAAAAAGCCATCACCAAGTCTTATGTCATGGAGCTTACTGCCTATGTTTCCTTCTAGGAGTTTTATGGTTTTGGTCTCACATTCAAGACCTTAATCCATTTTGAGTGAATTTTTGTGTGTGGTGTAAGATAGTGGTCCAGTGTCATTCTTCTGCATGTGGTTGTCCAGTTTTCCTGACATTTATTGAAGACTCTGTTTTCTCCCCATCGTATGTTCTTGGCTTCTTTGTGATAAATTAATTGGCCACATGTGCATGGGTTGTATTTTTGGGTTCTCTATTCTGTTCTAATGATGTACATTTCTATTTTATGCCAATACGGTACTCTTTTGATTACTATAGCTTTGTAATATAGTTTGAAATCAGAGAGTGTGATATTTCCAGCTTTGTTCTTCTTTGTTAAGATTGCTTTGGCTACTTGGGGGTCTTTTGTGTTTCCACACAGTTTTTAGGATTGTTTATTCTATTTCTGTGAAAAATGCCTTTGGAATTTTGATAACAATTGCATTGAATTTGTAAATTGCTTTGGATAGTATGGGCATTTTAACAATATTAGTTTTTCCAATCCATGAACATGGAATATCTTTTCCATTTATTTGTGTCTTCTTAAATTTCTTTCCTGTTACAATTTTCAGTGTACAGGTCTTTTACCTCCTTGCTTAGATTTATTCCAAGGTATTTAATTCCTTTTGATGTTATTGTGACTGGGATTGTTTTCTCTTTATTTTTTCTGATATTTTATTTATTTGTCAGAGAGGAGGGGAGAGAGAGAGAGGAGAGGGAGAGAGAGAGAGAGAGAGAGAACCTAAGTAGGGGGAGGGGTAGAGGGAGAAGCAGATTCCCAGCTGAGCAGAGAGCCCAATGCGGGGCTCAATCCCAGGACTCTGGGATCGTGATCTGAGCGGAAGGCAGATACTTAACCGACTAAGCCACCCAGGAATCCCTGGGATTATTTTCTTAATTTCTCTTACTGAGAATTCATTATTAGTGTTATAGTAACACAACTGATTTTTATATATTGATTCTTTTTTTAATCTTGCAACTTTACTGAATTTGTTTTTTAGTTCCAGCAGTTTTTTTATAAGAGTCTTTGGGGTTTTCTTTTTCTTTTTTTTTTTTTTTAAGATTTTATTTATTTATTGACAGATCACGAGTAGGCAGAGAGGCAGGCAGAGAGAAGGGGAAGCAGGCTCCCCACTGAGCAGAGAGCCTGATGTGGGGCTCAGTCTCAGGACCCTGAGATCATGACCTGAGCCGAAGGCAAAGGCTTAACCCACTGAGCCACCCACGTGCCATGAGTCTTTGGGGTTTTCTACATATGATATCATGTCATCTGCTATTAGTGACAGTTTTACTTCTTCTTTACCAATTTGGATGCCTTTTATTTCTTTATCTTGCCAGAGTAATTACTCTGGCTAGGACTTCCAATACTACGTTGAATAAAAGTGGCAAAGATAGGTAACCATCCCTTGTTTCTGATTCTAGAGGAATAGCTTTAAGCTTTTCACTGTTGAGTATGATGTTAGCTGTGGGCTTGTTGTATATGACCTTTATTAGGTTGAGAGATGTTCCCTCTATACCTGCTTTATCATGAGTTTTTATCATAATGGATATTGAATTTTGTCATATTCTTTTTTCTGCATCTGTTGAAGTGATCACTGATTTTTATCCTTCACTTTGTTAATGTGGTATACCCTGTTGTTTGCTTTGCAAATATTGCATCATCCTTGCATCCCTGAAGTAAATCCCACTTCATTATGGTGTACAATCCTTGTAAAGTATTGTTGAATTCAGCTTGCTAATATTTTGTTGAGGATTGTTGCATTTATGTTCCTAAGGGATATTGGCCTATAATTTTCTTTTCTTGTGGTGTCCTTGTCTGGTTTTGGTATCAGGGTAATGCAGGCCTTGTAAAAATGAGCTTGGACATGTTCCCTGCCCTTCTAGGTTTTAGAATACTTTGAAGGATTGGTATTAATTCTTCTTTGAGTATTTGGTAGAATTCACCACTGAAGCCATCTGATCCTGGACTTTTGTTTGGTAAGAAGCTTTTGATTACTAACTCAATCTCCTTACTAATAATTGATCAATTCAGATTTTCTGTTTCTTCAAGATTCAGTCTTGGAAGGTTATGTTTCTGGGAATTTATACATTTCGTTTAGGCGGTTTGTTGGCATATAATTGTTCATAGTAGTCTCCCATGATCCTTTGTATTTCTGTGGTATTAGTTGTACCATCACTTCCTTCATTTCTGATGTATTAATTTGAGCTCTCTTTTTTCTTGAGGAGTCTTAGCAAGAGTTTGTCAATTTTATCTTTTCAAAGAACCAGTTCCTTGCTTCATCGATCTTTCCTATTATCTTTTTAGTCTCTATTTCATTTATTTCCATTCTGATCTTTGTTATTCCCTGCTTCTTCTAACTTTGGGCTTCATTTTTTCTTCTTTTTCAAATAACTTAGCTTATTTGACAATTTCATGTTTCTTGAGATGGGTTACTTACCACTGTGAATTTCTGCCTTAGAATTCCTTTTGCTACATTCCATAAATTTTGATATGTTGTATTTTCACTTTCATTCATTTCAAGGCATTCTTTGATTTCTGCTTTGACTTCTTTTTTGACTCATTGGTTGCTCGAGATCATGTTTTATAGTTTCCTCATATGTGTGAATTTTCCAGTTTTCTTACTATAATTGATTTCTAGTTTTATACCATTGTGGATAGAAAAAAATGCTTGATGTGATGTCAGTCTTTTTAAATTTTTAAGACTTGTCCTAACATATAATCTGTCGTGGAAAATGTTTCATGTGCACTTGAGAAGAATGTGTATTCTGGTGCTTTTATATAGAATGTTTTTTATGTATCTAAGTTTATCTGGTCTCATGTGTCATTTAAGGCCAATGTTTCCTTTTTGATTTTCTGTCTGGATGACCTGTCTGTCTGTGTTACAATCTCCTGCCGTTATTGTTTGGCTATCTATTTCTCCTTTTAGGTCTGTTAATATTTATATATTTAGGTGCCCCCTATGTTGGGTGCATAAATATGTACAAATGTTATATCCTGGACGCCTGGGTGGCTCAGTCGTTAAGCATCTGCCTTCAGCTCAGGTCATGATCCCAGGGTCCTGGGATTGAGACTCACATGGGCTCCCTGATCAGCGGAAAGCCTGCTTCTCCTCCCACTCCCCCTGTTTGTGTTCCCTCTCTTGTTATGTCTCTCTCTGTCAAATAAATAAATAAAATCTTTTTTAAAAAATGTTATATCCGGGGCGCCCAGGTGGCTCAGTTGTTGAGCGTCTGCCTTCGGCTTGGGTCATGATCCCAGGGTCCTGGGATTGAGCCCCACATCGGGCTCTCTACTTGGTGCAGAGCCTGCTTCTCCCTCTCTCACTCCCCCTGTTTGTGTTCCCTCTCTCGCTGTGTCTCTGTCAAATAAATTAAAAAAAAAATCTTTAAAAAAAAATTTTAAAAAAATGTTATATCCTTGGGACACCTGGATGGCTCAGTCGGTAAGGCGTCTGCCTTCAGCTCGGGTCATGATCTCAGGGTCCTGGGATCGAGCCCCACATCGGGCTCTTTGCTCTGCAGGGAGCCTGCTTCCTCCTCTCTCTCTCTGCCTGCTGCTCTGCCTACTTGTGATCTCTCTCTTTCAAATAAATAAACAAAATCTTTAAAAAAATGTTATATCCTCTTTTTGGACTGATTCTTTTATCATTATATAATGCTCTCCTTTGTCTCTTTTTACAGTGTTTGTTTTAAAGTCTTTTTTGTCTGATGTAACTAAAGCTACCCCAGCTTTCTTTTGATTTCCAATTACATGGAACATTTTTCCTTCCATGTACTTTCAGTCTCTATGTGTCTTTACGTCTGAAGTGAATCTCTTTAGGCAGCATATGGGTCTTGTATTTTTATCCATTTGACCGCTCTGCATTTGATTGGAGAATTTAGTCCATTTACATTCAAAGTCATTATTGAGGGGCACCTCGGTGGTACAGTCAGTTTAGCATCCAATTCTTGGTTTCGGCTTGGGTCATGACCTCAAGAATGTGAGATTGGTCCCCTTGTCAGGCTCTGGGCACAGTACAGAGTCTCCTTGAGGTTTTGCTCTCCTTCTGCCCCACCTCTGCACACACACGCTCACTGTCTCTAGAATAAGTAAATCTTTAAAAAATAAATAAAGTAATTATTGATAACTATAAACTTATTGCCATTGTGTTCATTGTTTTCTGGCAGTTTTGTAATTCCTCTGCTCCTTTCTTCCTTCTCTTGTGTAATGCTTCTTATTCCTAGAATGTCATGTTGTGTTCTTTCTGGGTGGTAGTTTAGAAGTCTTAATAGTAATAATAGTTCATGTTTACCAAGCACTTATAGTAGTCATTATTCAGCTAGTCATTGTTCTAAATGGTTTATGTATACACATGTAGTTAATATGTGGAAATTAACTGATTTCATGTTCATAACAATGCTAAATGAGAAAGTGGAGAACTTGGTAATGAGAAAGCACATATCTTGTTAAAAATTTATGATGATTTCAGCATTGGGGAGGGTATGTGATATGGTGAGTGCTGTGAAGTGTGTAAGACTGACGAATCACAGACCTGTACCCCTGAAGCAAATAATGCATTATATGTTAATTAAAATAATAAATTAAAAAAATTTTATGATGATTTCAAAACAGAGGGTTTTTTTTTTTTATTAACATATAATGTATTATTTGTTTCAGGGGTACAGGTCTGTGAATCATGAGTCTAACACATTTCACAGCACTCACCATAGCATATACCTTCCCCAATGTCCATAACCCAACCACCCTAACCCTCCTCACCACTCCCCAGCAACCCTCAGTTTGTTTCCTGAGATTAAGAGTCTCTTATGATTTGTCTCCCTCCCCGGTCCCATCCTGTTTGATTTTTCCCTCCCTTCCCCACAAAACCCCCCGCCCTGCCTCTCAAATTCCTCATATCAGAGAGATCATATGGTAATTGTCTTTCTCTGATTGACTTATTTTGCTTAGCATATCTGACTACAAATTTCTCAGTGTCTCTGAATGTCTGAGCTTTTCTGCTCCTTTCCATGAATGAGGCAAAATTATTGCTTGTACAACTGACAAAGCATTTTCTTCATCTTGAGAACTAGCTTTAACAATCGTATGTTGCAAAATTAGTCACAGTGTTCTTACTAGATAGGCATCCAGAGGCCTCTTTTTATAATCATGGAGAGCAAGGCTCAGAGAGGTAAAATGATTTTTATAAAATTTTTGTCTCTGGGGGCGCCTGGGTGGCTCAGTGGGTTAAAGCCTCTGCCTTCGGCTCAGGTCATGATCCCAGGGTCCTGGGATCAAGCCCCGCATCGGGCTCTCTGCTCCGTGGAGAGCCTGCTTCCTCCTCTCTCTCTGCCTGCCTCTCTGCCTACTTGTGATCTCTCTCTGTCAAATAAATAAATAAAATGTTAAAAAAAAAAAAAAACAACAACCTGTGAGATTGTAAATGCCATAAAATTCCTGCCTCAATTTAAAAAAAAAAAATTTTTTTTGTCTCTGAGCAAATCCCTGCTAGAACGTAGGGTCTTCTCCTGTCCATGCTGTGGTACTTCTTAGGCCACAATTCCTCTTTAAAGTTTCTTTTGAGAAATTTTGTAACCCCTCTTTCCTAAATAAAGTAATGTGCTAACTTTTGCCCTCTTATCTAATTTGCTTGAAAAAAAAAAAAAATCTCCTTTTGGGGTAAGTCTCAAGTCAGCAGTATACCTCCCTGTTCCTTCTCTCATGGCACTGGCTCCTAAATCTGGCCTTGCATGGGAAATATCTGAAGAGTCATTAAAAATAGATGTCCCAGAGCCCCAGAACCTGTATTTTTAACATGAGCTCCAGGTGATTCTCATGAAGGTGGTGCGTACTATTTGGAAACCACTGTGCCTGGGGACATGGCAGATAAGACCTGGAGATAAGACCAAAGTAGATGGGAACAAGTGCCTGCTTCTGACCTCTCCTGCTTCCTTACTAGGTGGATGGTCCTGAAATAGTGCCTTGCCCACTCAGTCCATGTGCTTCTGGCTCAAGGCACAAATGTGGACATATTTTTTTCTCATTGTTTTGCTAACATTCTGCTTCCTCAAAAAGTTGATGTCAAGATCAACAAAGATTCTCTCTGGCAAATCACCATCTTGCTACAGTCCTTTTCCCCTTGCCTCTTATGTACTCCCAGATGTGGACCAAAAAGTTGGTCTCTCTGGAATTATCCTCAGGTGTTTTGAATTTCCCTGGAGAACATTTTGGATAGTGGGATGAGAGAGTGTTTTAGAGTCAGGCAGATCTGGATTTGATTCATATTCTGTCTGTTAGCACATTAGCCAAGTTGATGAAGGAGGTAAAAACCTCAGGGGTGCCTGGGTGGCTCAGTCATTAAGTATCTGCCTTCGGCTCAGGTCATGATCCCAAGGTCCTGGGATCGAGCCCCGCATCGGGCTCCCTGCTCAGTGGGGAGTCTGCTTCTCCCTCTCCGTGTCCCACTGCTTGTGTTCCCTCTCTTGCTGTGTTTCTTGGTGTTGAATAAAAAAAATCTTAAAAAACAAAAAGAAAAGAAACGGAGGTAGACCTCAGTTTTCTCATCTGTAATATGGGAGTTGATGATAACTTCCTTGAAATATTGTGTGAAGGTGAGAGATTATGTATATAAAAGACTCAAGACAATATCTGGCCCTTATTAAGTTCGCAATAAATCTTTAAAAATACATTTTAAAGATCACTGTAGATCTCAAATAAGGAAATTATGGCTTTGTGAAACTGTTTAGTGAATAGTTTCTTCCTAAACAAAACACACGGGCATGACAGATGGTATGTGTCTTGAGCATGGCTGGTAGATATATAAGCAAATCTAAATTATTTGGCAATCAGCAAATTTCTCCAGCAATTGCTGGATCCCTCTCTCCTCTTCAATAGCACGATCTAGAATAGGTTTCTTTTAATAACTTGTTTCCCTATTTGTTCCTTTCCTAAAAAAATCTTATTAAAGTATATTTGACAATACAGTGTTCTGTAAGCCTCGCAGCATAGTGATTTGACGATTCCGTATATTAACATTCACCATAATAAGTGCAGTCACATCTGTCACCATAAAACATTATTACAATTATTGACTGTATTCGCTATGCTATGCTATTCATGTCTGTGTGACTTTCTTATTTTATAGCTGGAAGTTTGTACTTCTTAATCCCCTCCATTTATTTCACCCAACTCCCCCAGTCACCTACCTTCTAGCAACCACCACATTGATTTCTGTATTTATAGGTCTGTTTCTGTTGTTCGTTTGTTTTGATTTTAGTTACTACAAGGAACATGGTATTTGTCTTTGTCTGAGGTCTTTCACTTAGCGTAATACCCTCTAGGTCCATCTGTGTTGTCACAAATGGCAAGACCTCACTCTTCTTTTACGCCTCAGTAACATTCTGTCGTGCATAGACGCCACATCTTCTTTATCCATTCATGTGTTGACACTATTGTGAGTAATGCTTCAGTGAACATAGGGCTGTGTGTTTCTTTTCAAATTAGTATTTTCATTCTCTTTGGGCAAATACTCAGTGATAGAATTATCAGGTCATATGGTATTTCTATTTTTTTAATTTTTGGAAGAAACCTACACTATTTTCCACTGTGGTGGTACTAGTTTACCCACCAACAGTACGCAAGGGTTACTTTTTCTCCATGTTCTCATCAACACTTGTTATTCTAATCTTCTCTTTTTGATACTAGCCGGAACAACAGGTGTGAAGTGCTAGCTCCTTGTTATTTCAGTTTGCTTTTCTCTGATGATGTGTGATGTTGAGTATTTTTTCATGTGTCTGTCAGCTAACTGGATGTCTTCTTTGGAGAAATGTCTGTTCAGGTCCTCTGTCCACTTTATAACAAATTATTTGTTTTTTCAGTGTTGAGTTGTATAAGTTCTTTATATATATTGAATATGAACCCCTTATCTTCTCCCATTCAGTAGTTTGCCTTTTTCTTTTGTTGATGGTTTTCTTTGCTGTGCCAAAGGATTTTATTTTGGTGTGGTCCTGATAGTTTACTCTTGCTTTTGTTTCCCTTGCCAGAGGAGACATATCTATAAATATGTTGTTAAGCCCAATGTCCAAGAGATTATTGCCGGGTTTTTTTTTTTTTTTTTTTTTTTTTTCCCTAGGAGTCTTATGGTTTCAGGGCTCATAGTTGGGTCTTTAATCTGTTTTGAGTTTATTTTTGTATATGGTGTAAGAAAGTGGTCCCGTTTCATTTTTTTACATGTAGCTGGCCAGTTTCCCCAACACGATTTTATTGAAGATATTGCCTTTCCCTCGTTGTATGTTCTTGCCTCCTTTGTCATAGATTAACTGACCATACACTTGATTAATAAAGCTTTGTAGCATATCTTGAAATCTGAAACTGTGATGCCTTCAGCTTTGTTCTAATTTCTCAAGATTGCTTTGGCCTATTCGGGGTCTTTGTAGGTTCTTACAAATTTTAGGATTATTTGTACCAGTGCTGTGAAAAATGTTATGGGTATTTTGATGGGTTTGCATTGATTGCAATGTGGATTGTCTTGGCTATTATGGACAGTCTCTATTTGAGTTTTAAAATGAATAGGGAAGAAAATAAAAGAAAAAACAGCAGATCATGTGGGCAAACCCTGAGCTAGTCAAATGCTGGGCAGATAGCATGACCAGGCAAAGTCTTAAAAAATTCTGTATCAACATATTCAGGAGAAGAAAGCCTGTCTTAGGTAAACCAGGAAAAGCAGAAAAACAGAAAAGCAGGCAAAAAAAAAAAAAGTCCTTTTACTGGTAGAGATTTGCTGTTGAAACAAGTGCTTTCAGATGAGATGTCTGTCATTCAGTTAGAATTCTGTCTTCATCACCTGACAGCTGGATGCCCCTGGACCTGTTTTGTTCCAACTCCTCTGAACTTCAGTGTCCTCAAATGCAAAATGAAGTTAATAGGTTTAACTTAATAGGGCTCCTGGGAATGTTAATTAAAATAATGTGTGTAAACCTTTATATTTCATAGGTGCAAGAAATACTGAAGAATATGTAATTTAGCCATGACTTCAGTATATATGGTAGAATAAAGTAATGTTAGGATCAATGAGATGTCAGCAAATGGGTATAAATCCCAAACTAGAAGGTGTCGGATGGAATTTAACCTGCCCCCTCCCCCACCCGAGGTTACTTATGGATAGAACTTCCCCCTCCGTAGGAACCAGGTTTGTGGGCAGGAACGTCCCATTCATCTTGGACATTCAAGAACCACATCATTCATTTCTGTTTTCCTTAAAATGCAGGTGCACCTATTATTATATCTTTCCCACACTTCTACGAAGCGGACCAGCAGTTCGTTTCCGCCATAGACGGCATGCATCCCAATAAGGACGATCATGAGACATTTGTGGACATAAATCCTGTGAGTGCACACGTCTTCCTGTTAAAAGCTTGCATTTTATTCTGTCCAACGCAGTGTTTATTGGCTTAGTCCGGAGCCTGTTAACATTACTGTCGCCTCGCATATACGTATTCAAGGGAAAAAGACTCAGCTCTGTGCACGTGATACCTAGTCTCATGGCCTAACAGGCTGAACTGTGTGGCCCTGACAGGCAGAAATAGCGGCAAACCTCACGAAAAAGCACATGTAAACATTGCATCGCTGGAATAACCAAGATTGGACCCGTAAAACCTGGCCAGTGCTCTGCTGTCAGCCTTGGACTTGAACGTGTACACATTCTCCCACTGGCAGACAGATCAGCAGGGTCGAAGACACATTCTTTTTTTGCTCACTGCTGGGAATATTTTGGTTGAAATTTAAATATATGGGTTGTTTTTTTTTTTAAGATTTTATTTACTTACTTGACAGAGACTCAGCGAGAGAGGGAACACAAACGGGGAGAGTGGGAGAGGGAGAAGCAAGCTCCCCGCGGATCAGGGAGCCCCATGCAGGGCTCGATCCCAGGACTCTGGGATCAGGACCTGAGCAGAAGGCAGACACTCAATGACTGAGCCACTCAGGCTCCCCGAGCCTCAGTTACTTCTAGCAAGGCTCATTCTGCAGGCACTGTTGAGAGTTTATTGTATGATATTAACTTAAAAGGCATTAGATATACATGTACTTTGGTCCTATTTTCAAAGAGGAGATAATCTAAAAACCACGTTAAAAGGAAAGGAATATCGTTTTATGACGTGAGAGCCTCTCAGTGTTGGAACTGAGTTAGAGGTCAGGTATCTTCATTTTGGGGATTTTGAGCACGGGGAACAGTAAAGAAAAAGTAAGAACAATCTTTCAGCTCCGCAATTTATAGGCACTTTGCTCTTGTGTCTGAGAAATCAATGGTTTTATCTTTTTGTGAAAAAGATCCAGTGTTTTTCCCCCTTACCCCCCTCCCCTGCCTTTTCTCTTCACCTTCAATCAGTTCCTCTTCCTCAGCAGAAAGGTGGGCAGGTGCTTGTCCCCGAGGGCCGGGGCAGTCCCTTAACCCCAGTTCAGAGACGAAGCGGCCAGGGGCAGACAGCCTTCCCGGCTTTGTGGGCGCCCCGACCATCCCGGGACCGCTCTGGCTAGAGCCCCCTCCTGGCAGGGTTGCCCAGGGCTTCGCCATCCAGAGGGGAGCATCCTGGGTGCTCGCCAGCAGCACCCATGTCAGGCTTCGCTCTAGCCCTGCTGCATCTCGGTCTGCACGGCCACAAGGCCCCAGAGCTCGCACGCGCCGTAAAGTTTGGGAGGCACCGGTCCACCAGGCGCCCGACCACAGCCGCAGGTCTGCCTCTGCCCCGGGGTCCGTGTTCCCTTGTCCCTCCCGTCCTCGCGGACGTGGCAGCGGCCACGCTGCTTGTGAGCATCGCGTGGAGCTGGTGCTCGGCCGAGAGGAGCTGTTCGTGGTTTTAACAGCCGTCATATTTTCTTCCCACTCCTCTGATCTGCAGTTGACTGGTATTATTCTAAGAGCCGCGAAGAGGTTCCAGATCAACGTTTACGTCAAGAAGTTAGAAGACTTTGCGTAAGTTTTACCTCTTTCGTCGGGGGCAGTGGGTCGTTTTGCTGCACTGACTCTCCGGTGGGTCGGTGTCAGGAGACGGATCCCTAAGTCCGCCCCCTCCTGCCCTTCAGGGATGAGGCATCATCAGCACCCACAGAGGCTGTATTGGTCTTGGAATTTACTTACTTTATTTAACCAAACATGTACAGCCTGCTCTCTGTGGATCACACATTGTTCCAAGTATTTTACACACAGGAACTCATGTATTCCTCACGGTTACGCTGTGTTAGCCCCATTTTACGGATGAAGAAACCAAGGCACAGAGAGGTGACTCAAGGCTACAGAGTCCACGCCTCCCCATGCCATGCGGCGTTGTCCTTGCCATGACTCTGGTCGCCTCCCTTCCTGTCTTCCCACTGCTCCCACCCAGGGCCACAGGCTCCCAGTTAATGGGCAGTTAACATACGCTCCTGAGTCCAGCCTCTCCTCCCAACACTCCATCTAAAAGCCACCGCTTAACTAGGATTACTCAGCACAATCTCCTGCTGAGACTTTTCAATGGAAATTTTAGGGGTATGAGAACATGCTTATGACTTAATGAAAAAACAAATTGTAAAACTGTACATAATAGTATGTATCTATTCTTTGTTTCTGTCTGTCTACCCATCTATCTATCACAGCACTTGGCTTCCCCATCAGATTTGCAGATTTAACCCCACATGTCATGGATCTTTCTAGAAAATAAATGTGGTTTGCAAGAATGCATTTTGCCACCCCTGTGTATTTTCCTGAGGCAGTATAAATTAGTAGTTAAGACCTAGAGCCTTAGAATCAAAGTGAAATTACAGTCCTGTTGGTCCTGGGCAAATGAATCTGAGCCGTAATCCCTGGGACAGTGGTACTTACCGCAGGAGACTAGTGAGAGAATTAAATGAGATCAGGTCCCAAAAACAGCAGGTGCAGGGATGGTTCTTGGTAACGGGCTCGAGCGAAGACAATACTTAGGGGCCTGGTCATAAAACATTCTGAGGAGGGGTGCCTGGTGGCTCAGTCGATTAAGCATCCGACTTTTGATCTCAACTAGGGTCTTGATCTTCAGGTTGTGAAATGCAGCCATATACTGGGCTCAGCACTCAGTGGGGAGCCCTGCTCCCACAACTTGCCTCTCCAGGCCAGTGTGCTATCATAATGAGGATGTCTATAAAATAATCTCAGACATTGTCTTTTTTTATTGAGGCACGGTGGACATCCATTATATTAGCTTCAGGTTGACAGTATAATGAATCGACATTTATATGTATTACAGAAGGATCAGCACAGTCAGTCTAGTTACCCATCACCACACTAGGTACAGATTTCTTGTGATGACGCTTTTCAGATCTACTCTCTTAGCAGCTCTCACTGTGGTTACAATATTATTCGCTATACTTGCCGTGTTGTACATTACATCCCCAGGACTGACTTGTTTCGTAACTGGAAATTTTTACCCTTTGACTCCCTCCACCCATTTTGCCTACCCCCAGCCCCCAACTCTGGCAGCCACCCATCCGTTCTCTGTGTCCGTGGGCTCGGTTTGTTTGCTTTGTTTGTTTTAGATTCCTCGTATAAGGGAGAATATATAGTATTTGTCCCTCTCGGTCTGATTCGCTTAGTGTAGCGCCCTCAGGGGCCATTCAGGTTGTCACCAATGGCAGGATTGCGTTCTTTTTTATGGCTCAGTAGTATTCCAGTGTGAATATATATCAAGTTTCCTTTATTGATTCATCCATTGATGGACACTTTGGTTGTTTCCATATCTTGGTTATTAGAAAAAGTACTGCAATGAACCTAGGGGTGCATGTATCTTTTTGAGTTAGTGTTTCCGTTTTCTTTGGCTAAATATCCAGAAGTGGAAATGCTGTATGGTACTTCTCTACATTATATGGTACCGTACGCCATTATACAGTAGTTCTGTTTTTAATTTTTCAAGGATGCTCTTTTCCAGACCGGCTGCACCAATTATCTTCCCACCAACAGGTTATAAGGATTCCCTTCATCCACATCCTCAGCAACACGCACTCCTTTTTGCCTTTTGATGCTAACCCCTCTAACAGGTATGAGGTGATATCTCATTGGTGGTCTTGATTTGTCACCTTTTCTCTTTATAGTGAAACGGGAAACATTAGAACCCTGGTTTTCCCAGTGATGTATATCAATGAGGTAAGTCGTGGGAGGGAGCCACGGGCATATTTCACTTGTGAAAGTGTGGGACACTTCCCTTATGACGTCTGCTATTGTAATGCGTGATGTAAGATGTGAGAAAGGGGGAAAGTGATTTTTAAAAACTTGTTTGTCTTCAGAAAATTTTCTGTTTATATGTTTACATGAGGCTGACTGTGTTTGAGATTTGAAAATATGTTTGAGATTTGAAAAAATTTCCTTCCTCAAGAACGTATTTTGGAGGAAACTCTCTTTCTGGGCAGCTGGTTATGTCAAACAAAATGCAGAGCTAAATGAAGCAATGTCAAACACTGTGGACATTTTAGTGATACATGGTTGCCTTATCCTTTATCATAGCCTACAGGGTTTTTTTTTAACTTCCTGATAAACAAACATATATCATGAATTATAGGACAAAGACCTGTCATAGTTCAAACAAAAAGTATTTCCCTAATGAAATACTTCTTTCTTTCACACTATACCCATAGAAATTTTATCCCAAAATATTAGGTATAAATTAAAGTTTTGCAAGTAAAAACATTTTCAGAAAGCTCAGAAGACACCTGCTATCTCAGACACCTGTGATAAATTCTTTTCTGAATCACATGCATTTACTGTACAAATCTCCTCAAGTTCCCTCTTTCTCCCACCCAGTTTGGAGGGGAACATGTAGGGGTTTTTCCTCTCTAATAAATTCTTGATTGGCTTGCTTCTGATGTTAACAGCACCATTTTTAAAAGTTTTTGTTATTTTTCTCTGTTCCCTAATAAATAAATAAATCAATCAATAAATAAAAACCTTGCTCTGTATAGAAAATTCAGTAACAGTGATTGGCAAGAAAAAGGAAAGCTAAAATAACTTTCACAAAACCTGGGCGAGATTGATATTATTCTTAACTTGCTTATTTTACTCAACAGCGTGTTGTTAAAGTGTTTCCAATAATAACTTTGTAAAAAATAATTTAATGTCTTACACTTTGTCAGACTAACATGAGCTGTTTATAAAGCTCTTGGAAAATTATAAAATTTATACTTTAGAAGTGAATCACCAAACAAATATTGAATCATTATATTGTATACCCAAAACTAATCTGTTTATGTCAATTATACCTCAATTAAAATTTTTAAAAAATATTTGAAAGGCAAATCACTGATAACCTGCCCTTCAGAGACAAGTGCAGCTGACATGGCTCATGTTGCCTCTTAGCATTTTTCTGGTTGAGATATTAGATAGTTGAGACCATTCCATAAATACGGTTTTATAACCTTCTTTTTTCATCTGGCATTACTTTGGTAGCCACATTTATAAACCTTTGAAGGGTTTGTGATTGCAGTTCTAAGACAAGACTTTCATTGTTTCCTAGGAAAATGCAGGCAATATTCACCAATTTCTAGGATCTGTTTGCAGTTGCTCTTGAGTCGTCATTGTTGCTATTTGCAGAGAAGGACCCGGAAGCAGGGCTTTTTGAAAATGGGGAAGGACCCTGCTCTGCCGGCTTGTGTTCCTAGTTGTGTCCACGTTTGAAGTCCCCTCCAACTCAACGATCCCTTTGCTTTTTTGTTGAAGACTATATTGAGTCCAGGGAATTGTACCTCCTAGAAAGGACTTGACTTTACTCTCGAAAAAGGAAACATTAGACCTTGATATGACCTTGGATACTGCTCTCCCACCTCCTTTTTGGATCTTGGCCAGTTACTGGAAGCTCCAGTCCTAGAAACCCATCCTCTGCCTCAGTCTGGTGTAGGTTCAGCCTAAATTAAGCCCAAAGTTCCATTTGTTGCTCATAATTTTTATGAAATTAAGCTCTCCAGACACCTCACCCATTACAATTTAAAGAGATAAGATGTGTGTTCTGCATCCAGAAAGTGTTATTCTAGAACATTTTCTTGGTTATCAATACCCTCTGGAATTCTAGTGAGCCTCAGGACTTCTTTAGACAACCTGTTGAGACCTCTGGTCTTTTTAGGAAACTTTTATTTTTAAGAAACTTTTTTTTTAAAGATTTTACGTTGAAGTAATCTCCACACCTAACATGGGGCTCGAATTCACCACTCAGAGACCAAAAGTTGTACACTCTACGGACGGAGCCAGCCAGGGTCCCAAGACCCCTGGTCTCCATTACTAGAGATTTAACCAAGACAGTAATTATACTTTCCACATATTATTTTTGGAATATTTCATTCAGTCAGTCAACTGGCATTAATTCAGCACCTACTGTGTGTAGAGTACTATTTCTGACATTGAGGTGATTAAGATATAAGTCTTGCCTTTGGAAACCTCACAGTCACAAGGAGACCTACAGATCAACAGACAGTTACCGCACAGAGTGCGCAGTGATGGGGGGTTTTAGGGACTGGTACAGAAGCTTAGTAAAGGGACTTTTAACAGGCCTGAGTTGGCCAGAGAAAACTTCTGGTTGGAGGTTATGCTGAATTAGATATTAAAGGATGAGTTGGAGTTGTCTGATACAAATGATGGTATTATTTTGTTATTTTTTATTACTCTTTCCCTCCTACTTCCAACTTAATTTGAAAGGAAGACATGTTTTCAGGAAAACAAAAAAAGATGTTAATGAATAAATGCCCCTTCTGGTTACTCTAATTTATAAATGAATTTTTAGTCTCTTCAGTTTGCTAATGGGAAGACTTACCCAAATTATGGTTAATGATTTGGAGGAAAGATAGAGCAGAAAACTCTACACCCTGCGTATTTAGTAATCAGGGGAATACTATTTTCTTGCCTTCCAGAGTGTTCTCATTGATAAAGAGACTGCAAGTCGACTGAAGTCTATGATTAACACCACTTTGATCGTCACCAACATACCCTACATCGTCATGGCGCTGGGCGTGTTCTTTGGTTTGATCTTCACCTGGCTTGCGTGCAGAGGACAGGGGTCCATGGACGAGGTGAGCAGTGGCTGGAGGAACGTCTCCCTCACTGGGTGACTTTACCCGACGAGGTCCGCTGTGCTCCACTGCAGGGCTGTCAATGGCTCCATCACCGGAACCCCCAGGTGGATTCTGGGGGTTTGTGCTGGGCGCGGTGATTTCCTGGCCATGTTACTACTGAACCAAAGGAGGCAAAGCAAGTGTGTCAGAGAGGGAGGAGGAATGCAGTGATGCTGTCTAGGATGGGGGGCTGTCTTGGTAGGCCTGGAATCCCTGGGAGTGAGCTTCATATTTAGGAAAATAGCCTGAAAGGAGAGGGAGAATATTTAACAGCTAAACAAACGTCTGGACTTTGGTGTCAGATTGGTTCAAATCCCAGTTCCGCCTCTTAATAGTGGCGTGGCACTAAAATGGGCCTCAGTTCTTCGTCTGTAAAGTGGGATCATGAGAGAACCTGCTTGAAGAGGTTTTTCATGAGGATTAGAGGGTATAGGGAACAGAAAGCACTTGGCCCTGGTGTTAGCATTTCATAGGAGCTCGATAAGCATGAGTTGTGGGATGAAGCAATTCAAAGATTATAAAGTCACGACAAGCAGAGACCTGCTTGGAAGGGATCAGAGGATGCCGGAAGATGCGTCCCACTGAGTCATCACTGCGTACGAAATGACTGGCGCAGGGGACCAGTAACGTTCCTGCAGAGAAGGGACACCCCCCCACACACACAAATGGTTGGGATAAACAGGGTTCTGTTGGCCTGAGTGACCAGCTGGCCCACCCATGACCATGGATGAGCCTTCCCTGTGGGAGCCCTTCTTAAATTCTCAGCAGTGTCCCTTTCTGCACCAAAGGCTTTCCCTTTCCCTTTTCTCTTCCGCTGTGCCCATCAGGGCAGCGTGACTCAAGTGTGAGGTGATTATCTCGCCATTCCTGTGTCTGAGGTAATTATCTCGCCATTCCTGTGTCTGGGCCTCCCTTCCGGTCTGACGTCGCACAGTCACTGAGATTTTCATAAGCGCAGGTGAAAGCCCAGGTAAATGCTCTCACTACTCCTGCCATTAACCATCTGCGTGTAGTCAGCCAGCAAGGGACCGCTGGGCACCCACCGCCTCTGAGGCATAGTTCCCTGGTAGGTTTTGAACCAGGAAGGAGCAAGTCCATGGAGTGTGCCCATGAGGGTTATGGGCCCCAGGGGTGCAGGGGAGGGCGTTGCTGCAGAATCAAGAGCCAGGCTGAGGGCCCAAGGGCAGGGCAGCAGCGGGCTGAGTGACAGCCGCCCTCCTGTCAGTCTCTCCTCCCATCTTCCCCCACCGCCCTGTCCCCCAGCGTTTCCCCTCCTGGGAGAACTTTCTGAAGGGACCACCTGACGCCGCTGTCCCCTCTCTTCTGAGTCTCAGGGAACCGCAGACGAAAGGGCACCCCTCATACGAACCTAACCGTGGCCCGAGCTGGGCGGAGGAGCCCTGTGAGCTGTCCTGACCCGGACCATCCGCGTCTACAGGGCATGTGGCCTGTCCCAGAGAGGAGGGAGGAGACCCCGCGCTGGCGAGTGAGGAGAGCGTCCCGGCGGGAGGTTAAACGACTGACTGACTCGGTTGGCCGTCAGGCTTTATAAAATTGTTTGTTTTCCATGTGTCTGGCAGGTATTTAATAAACTCTTCTATAGTGATTTTTTTTTTTTTTTTAAATTGGGTGCTGGTAGCTCCAGAACTGTGTGACCACTGTCGTGGTTAAAATGTGTCCGCGTGGCTTGTTAACGTCCCTCCGTCTAACCTTCTTCAGTGTGTTTCAGTCACCAACTTTGTGCTTGAAATATATAAAGACGATTTTCTGTTGTATTTTCTGTTGTATTTCACCCCAAAACAGAAGGAAGGAAGAGTTCGGAACCCAGGGTAAAATGGTAGCCTCATAAATACATCCTTAAAAAGCATCTAATTTCCTCTTTTTAAAAAGTGATATATTGTATTTCATGCTAATCTTCAGTTCATAATTCCTCCAGGAAAATAATTAGGTCTTTTGACTCCTTGCAAGCCCAGTGGGGAAGGGGTGTAGGGGCTGTGCAGTGGGGGTGAACCCTGTGAGTTGATTGTGATTAAGCACCTGAGGCATTTTTGCTTGTACTTTTGTGAATTGAAAGGATGTACAGATAATGTTGGTGGACAGGTACAGATGTTTCATGTGGAGTAGAAGTAAATGCTAGTTATGACATTTGTGGGTAGTTTGGGAGGTTTTTTTGTTTTTTGTTTTGTTTTTAGTCAAAATAATCTTGGTGTGGAAAGGTGCTTCGGAGAGGTGTCACCAGTAAGTGATTTTTCCCCCAGTCATCCGCGCCAAATATGATACTCTATTAATTACAATATTATTGAATGATTCTTTGTAAAATTATTTACGAATATGGGAAATCCATCCACTCACAGCCCGAGTTACACACACACTTCAGGAAGTCTGACGGCGCTCACAGGGTATTTCTTCCGGGACAGTCTTCATGGGAACTTTGAAATTGTTTTTGTAAGTTGGCTTTCTGTCCCCAGATTTGGCCCCTTCCAGTGTTCTGTGGTTCACTGTCACTCATGAAGAGAGAAAAATGTGCCCTACACATCCTGTGACAATCATCTTGCTGACACAATGATGGTGTTTTAAAATATTGCACAGAAAAGGCTTTAAAGAAAGGTCCCTAGGGACCCAGGAGGCAGGGCCACCTCTTTTCAGAAGACCCCTTGGCTCTCAGTGAACCTAAATCAGAGGATTAGGAACCACCACGTGACACAAATTCAAGCATATTTAAAGGCATTTTCTTGGTTCTCAAAGGTCACTATTCATTTTTGATCAAGAAAACTGTATCGTTATCCAGCAAAGTGCACAGAGAATTTCTTAACAGCTGAATCATCTTACAGGATTTTCTGTCTGAAGCTGGATTTCAGTGTAGCAAATGAAGAGAGAAGGCCATGAATGTCACAAATACAGCTTCTGATCCCTGTGTGGAGGTGATAATCCCATTATTTGCCCTCATTTCTTTCTCTCTACAGTAACAACACAATATATGACGTGTTCCCTTCTTGAAGGGGCTAATTCGTTAAACTCTCAACTTCTCCGTGAATGAAGATAGAACTTACAGATATCCCAAATCACCAAAAGGGGGAAAACTAAATTGAAAATATTTTATCTTCAATAATGCCAAATATCTAGATTTTTTAATTTTTCGATATTTAACGATAATCTTTTGTTTATCCACTTATCCACACGAATAAAACTGATGAACCAGTGCATGTTTACTGGTTCATCCTATTATCAGGGTATAGTCATCTGTGAGGAGGAAATTTCTAAATACTATGAATGATAACAGCCCATGTACGCTTTCAGACTGACTCCCACACAGGCGGGGAGACCAAAACACATTACCGCCTTGCAATTCTTAATAGTTATTTGGCTTAACATCCCATGTGATATTATGTCTCTGAAAAATCTGTGGCAAGCCCATACACCGCAGTCAGGGTTATCAGTTAAGAAGAACAAACGTGCCTGTCGGGCTTTAGGTTGAACATGACAGACTTCCTCGCACTGATTCTCTCGGAGCCCTTATCCTGGAAAGGCCTCCAAAGTCTTTGTGATTGTTGTTACCACAAAATATGTGTGTCCTGTACTATGAGACTCAGTTTAGGGAGAAACCAAACAGAGGGAGGTGACTTCGCCTCTCTCAGGGAAATCTGAGAGTTAACACAGGACAGGGAATGGGCTTTGCCACTGGTAGCTCAAGGCTTTTCCTAATGGACTTAATTTCTTTATGTTCTGGAAAGATCACTAATGGTCAAGTGCAGTGAGTACTATAGGACTAGCCCCTATTGGGGTTTTTACTGAAGGGAGGTTGGTTTTTGTTTTTTTTTTATTTAAATTGCTTGAGACACAAGTTCTGCAAAGGGTGACCTTCACGCTTGCCGTCTGGGCATTATTTCTGGAAGTAATTGCTCGTGGCCATCAAACAGAATACTGACCAGAATGCTCTTCCTGTAGCTGAAATAATTGGTTCATTTCATGTGATTCTAGACTTATTTCTACCCGTAACGCAATGAAGTATTTCACTAATAAAACTGTTTCTATGAAATTGCACTGGAAATCGTATGTGACGTCATCAGATGACTGTTGTCTCTGGAGTTTCATTTGAAAGATGTTCTTTGTCCTCGTGAGAGATGCAGGCCCGAGTCTCACCTGTTGGGCCACCTGTGAGTTCTGCTCAGCTCTGGCGGACGGTTTCAGAGAGCCTGACCCGTCTGAAGCGGGTGCACACCGAGTTTCTCTGCCCACGGCTTTCTCTAGAGGCCGGAAGCCCCTTAGCAGCACTGGGGGTCAGTAGGCCGACATATCGGCCCTTAACCAAAGGGGGCAGGAGCAGGAAGGAACATGTTTACAAGTGACAGAAAATAGCACATGGCAGGTTTGTTTAGCGAGGCCTGCTCTGGCTACGAGGTGAGCAAACTGAAGAGTCTACGTGGATACAGGGAGGTCAGTGAGGAGGCTGCCATGTTGGGTGGGTCCCTTTGGGGTCTGCGTTGGCATGTGAGATGGGTGTCATGCATCAGACCCCAAGGAGAACTCCACAGAGCTGCGTAGCAGGGGTTAAGTAATTGGTTTTATTGGGGAAAATAAAAATGTATAGGGCCGGAACAGCAAGATAGAAGGCACAGACCCTCCAACCTCCTGTCATCCCACGGAGAGGCCAGCCAAGGGCCAGAGTACTGTTTGGTCTCACTAAAGAGCACAGATCTGCCTTCGAGTCCCCCTTTTGAAGGGACAAGCGTGAAGAAGCGGTCTTGTCCATGAAGGAATGTACAAGCCGTTGAGCAACAGGCAGTTTGGATTGGGGTGAATGCTGTATAGAAATCGGGAGAGCCAGCTGCCAGTGGAGTGTTACAGTCTCCATCACCGGGGAAAAGAAGCCCCTGGTTCCATGGGACCTGAGCTTGGCTGCAGCCCCTTCTCCCAGCAGAGGGGGGACCTCCCAGCCACAGTTAGCTGGTTCTCTGGGCAACCCAGAATGAGGTCACCATCTGACTGTCCTGCTCTCCGCACTACAAGGGCTCCTGCAATGTCATGGTCGGGGCTGGCAAACCTTTTCTGTAAAGGGCCAGATGAAAAAGTTTTGGCTTTGCAGACCTCTCCTGTCACAACTATTCAATCTGCTCTTGGATCATAAAAGCAGTCCTAGGCAGCAGGTAAACAAACGAGCGTGTCTGTGTGCCAGTAAAACTGTCTTTACCCAAATAGACAACAGTCCACATTTGGCCATCGTTTGCTAATCCCTGGTCTAGGCGAAAGATAACGGTAATTGGAATCAGGGAGATGGCAGGGGAGATGAAGCATTTTAGAAATGTTTAAAAGATAAAATATGTGGGACTTGGAGATGAATATGGGAAAGGCAAGGGAGAGGGACATGTCACAGGACTCATTCATCATTCCACAGTATTGAATAAGGTCTGTTACAGGGGTAGGCCCTCTGCTCGCAGTAGGGATAAAACCAGTGTTAAAAAAAAAAAAAAAAGTTCCTGCCCTGGTGGAGCTTATATTAAATGCAGGAAGCAATAAACAGGTGGTGATGGTGAGTACTAGGAATATTTAAGAAGCCACAGTGACAGGACTGGAACGCGCTATTTTAGAAAGGGTAGTCAGGGAAGGCTTCCTATGGGAGACTCACCCGTTCTTTTTCATCCCCGATCCTTCTCCCCTTCCCTCCATCATTTCTGTGATTGCACTCTGCCAGCTCTCCTAGCTCTCTGACCATGCCCTCTCTGGCTCCCTTGGGGGCCGTTTCCTTTCTTCTCAATACCTGCGATCAGCTGCAACCTCTTCTGGCTTAACTCTTCCTGACCATTCCATTGACTCCCTGACTTCCATTACAACCTGAACAGTTACAGTCGACATACAGGTCGTTCAACCTCAGCCGCACATGCCAACACCTGCTGGATATCCTCCGCCAGATCGTCCTCAAATCCAGAAAGCAAAAAAAAAAAAAAAAAAAAAAAAAGAGGAATTCATTTTTCTTGTCTTCATTTCAAATTCCCATTACTGGGGAATGGCACCGCAATCCACCCAGTCCTACAAGCCAGAAAACAGGGACTCTTGCTAGACTCCTTCTTCCCCTTCCCTCCACATCCTGTCAATCAAGTCCATCTGCTCCTGACTCCCTTCCTGCTGTCCTCTTCCCTTCGTCAGCACTCTCACTGGGACTCCTGCGATTACCACTGTTGGCGTGATTTAATTTTTTGAGTAGGTAAACCATTTACATTTTCAAAAAGCATAAAAGGGGTTTATGGTGAAAAGTCTTCCACCATCTCCCAGACACACAGTTCATCTTCCCAAGGGTTAACTAATGTCACTCACTTTTTTATATCTATCTTTCCAAGAATATTTTATACAAGAATGTGTATTTGCATATTCTAGCCCCCTTTTCCATCAGCAAAATCGTAGCATACCAGAGAAGGTTTTCTAATTGTCTTTTATGTAATACTTTTTTTTTTTAAGATTATTTATTTATTTATTTATTTGACAGAGAGATCACAAGTAGGCAGAGAGGCAGGCAGAGAGAGGGGGGTGGGGGGAAGCAGGCTCCCTGCCGAGCAGAGAGACCTATGCGGGGCTCTTTCCCAGGACCCTGAGATCATTACCTGAGCTGAAGGCAGAGGCTTTAACCCACAGTGCCACCCAGGCGCCCCTTTAATACATCTTTGAGATCTTTTTCTTTTAAGCACATAAAGAGCTTTACTGTTCCCATTCCATGTCTGAATAGTACTCCTTTGTACGAATACAACTGTTTAAGCAAACCCGTGTGTTTCCAGTCACTTACTATATGCAATGCTCTAACCAACAAACTTGTCGTACAAAATTTTGCCCATTTGTAAGATGAATTCCTAAAAGTAGATGGGTCCAAGGATTTGTCATTTTGATAAACACAATGTGGGGTTTTTTTGTTGTTACTTTTATTTTTACTAAAGTATACGAGCACATAGATTTAAGAATCAAATAATTCTATAAGGTTTGTTATATTTAAAAAAAAAAAAGGAACCTAAAGATACCATCCTCAAACGCATCTCTATTAACCCTTTTTTTCCCATTTACCCCCCTGACTGGGTAACAGGCTGCTCCGTGAACTTGCGTGAGTTTTAGCATCCTCCATCTACTCTCCGCCACGGAGATGAGGCCGCGGCCTTCCTCTCGGGTCCTCATCACACTCCTACTCAACCTCCCGCACATCCTTCCCACGGGGCCTCCCTACGGCAGCATTTAGGGGCTTTCGCACCGCACGTCCCGCGGAGTCCCAGCACTTGCCGGCGACTGAGACGCCCCCGGCCACGTGGAGCCCCAAAGCCCCCGGAAGCCGGCGGGGCGTTCCCGCCCCCACCCCCGCTGCGTGCGCCCTTCCGGCGTTCCGGCCTCGTAGGCTGGGCCCGAAAAGAGGCGGAACTCCCTAGTCCAAGGGCGGTTTCCCCGCGGGACTGAAAAGCGGAGTGCACCGGTGTCGCGGGAGCAGAGTCTCGGTCCCCTGCTCCCGCGACATGGCTTTCAACTTTGGGGCTCCTGCGGGCACCTCCGGCACCGCTGCAGCCACTGCGGCGCCCGCGGGTGAGTGATCCTCTCGGACCTTCTCCGGGAGAGGAGGAGAGGCCTCCGGTCCACCCTCTCGGTCCGAGATTCTCCGGGTGGCGGATCGAGGGGGAGGGGGAGTCTTCGGCCGCTCGGGGGGTTTCGTGCTTCGGGAAAGGGCAGGCGGCGGCAGAGCGGGCCCAGGCGACTCCTGAGGGGGCCGCGGGGGGCTTCGAGGCGCAGCCTGGGGCTCTGGCGTTGCGCGTGGGTCCCCGCAGGGCTCTGTCCTCCCACGGCTCGCTTCCGGCCGCCGGGGAGCCCTCCTGGGAGACACTGGGGGCGGCTCCTCTTTCCCGCCGCGGGAGACCCGCCCTGTCCTCCGCCCCTCAGCCGCGGGGCCCCCGCTCGGCCCTCGCTGCCGGGCTCGGGGAGATGCGGGCCGGGGGGCCGCGCGCTGCGTGCGGCGCTGGGGTCCCTGCGGCGGGACGTCGCGCTCGCGCTCCTCTGTCCGGTCCCCGCCTCCGCCTTCCTCACCCGCCTAGAGCCCGGGCCGGGTTTGTCTTCGTCCCCCCGGAGCGCCTGCTGCCTCCGCTAACCCTGATCTCGCTTTCTCTTCTTTCTCTTCCTTCTCCCTCCCCCGTTCTACATTTCTGTTCGTTTCTCTGCCTCCGCGCCTGTCAGGATTTGGTGGGCTTGAGACTGCCAACTCCACCGCCAGTGGGTTTAATTTTGGGGGTTTCGGATTAACTGCTAATCCCGCAGTGAACTTTAATATTGGGAACTTCGGTGTTCCGACGACCTCGGCGACTCCGTTCAATTTTGGTAACAGCCTGGCAAGCGCAGGTAGATACTGCGGGTCGTCTGTGTGACGAGCGTCGGGCGCCGGAGTCCAAGAATATTCTGCGATTCCTGGGTTGGGAAGGAACACGACCTGTCTGACGAGGGAGGGAAATTCGTGTCCTGGGGTCGAATCCAAAGCATTTGTATCCAGTTTTGACGGTCTTAAAAGATTTGGGTTTGAGAAGTCTCTCAAGGTATAATGTTCCTTTGTTAAACTTCCATTCAATGGAACAGAATGTACCTTCCAAGTGATAAGGATTTGGAATGGGTGATTCTGAGTAGAAAGTCTTTTCCAAATTGTTACGATCTCTTCCAAAACAGAAGCCCGGCAGTCAGGCCCACTTCTCTGGGATTCTTGGACTCCTGCAGTCACTTTTTTCACTTTTTTCCATTTTTCTTGCATCTTTCATTGGAATTTCATTTGATTGTCCTTGTGTTTCCCGAGAGAAACAAGTCTTATACGAACAGCAGTACCCCATCTTGTTGTTTTAAGGTGTGTAGCAACCGTAATGTGTTCCTTGATTCACTCAGCGGATTAGGATACGTTTCTATAAGATACATAATTATAGAAAGAGCCCCCAGGTTTTCACTGGATTTTTTGAGAAATGAGCAGAGCGATTTAATTTATTGTCACAGAGCGTTGAGTTCTAGTAGGTAGGCTAGACACTTTGCATAAAAAAAATAATAATGAAGATTGTAGTATCTGTATGGATTGAAGCTCATTGGAAATTTGCAAAACAAACTGTAATGTGTATATATGTGTATATAAATTTAAAATACGTCTGTGTACTTTACATACAGTATCCTATGGAAAAGTCTTGTTCCTCTGCTGCTCGTATATGAATTTATTGTCCGTATTCTCTTACATTATGCCACTTACGCCCATGCCAATTATATGCATTTTGTAAACAGTATTCCCTAAGATTTATTTGGGTGTTTGTGCAGTGTTTGTTACTGCAGTGCGAATATCACCTTGGCATCTGATTTGAAACGTTTTGAAGAATACTTGAAACCTTGGATTCCAAGGATAAAACTGTCCATTAATGTTAAGGTATATTTAAAGTGATCATGTATCACTGTCATTGGTATCTTTATTTTTCCCCGTTTGCTTAAAATTGGCACTGGGTGAAACGACATTATTTTGAAATTTGTGTTTCCGAACAAAGCCACCCAGCTTGTAATTCAGCAACAATAAATAAACTTACGGTATTTGCTCGATTTCATGTTCATTTGGAGTTATCACTGTTAATTATTGAGTTGTGATAATAATAACTGTATTTTAACCACTTTTATAGATGTTCATTAACTGAGCCTTCAGCAAAGGGATGATAGAAATTCTGGTTTATTTTGTGTCTTTGCAGATCCACTATTACTAATAAACATTTTTAGTATTAGGAAGCATGATAAGATACTAATATTGTGTAGTCAATTCAGAATATAGAATAGTTTTTCTATAGAAGGGAGGAATAATGAAAAAGATTGAGAACACTGTTCTATACTTCTAGGTGATATTTTTTAAATCAAAATGTTTATGGTTTCCAATACTGCAAAAAAAACCTACAAGAAAATAAGAGTATTAGGTTATGACTACAACATACACTGTATTTTTAAGTAATTTTCTAAATCAAAATTATATGATGAATATCAGAGGGTTGGGGTTTTTTCCCTCCTTATACGTTTTATGTAACATGAATCTGTCTCTTATACTAACGATATATGAGATTAAAAGTTAGAATTGCAAAAAACTGTGGCATAACTCCGCACTAATGGTTCAAACCTTTCTCTTAAGATTTTTTGGCACCATATTGGTAATCGGGTAAAAACTGACAATAAGAAAAAAACAAAACAATATTAGATTGTTTGTATTCCATCCCATTCATATGTCAAGTTACATATGGTTAAGATGAGTTTCATTTCTAAACTTACCTAAGAACGAAATTTGTGTATCTGTCAGTTGCCAGTCTGGGGCAGAGAGCTGTGCTAGTTCTGCTCTTTCCTTCCCACTGCCTTCCACTTGCAGAGGTTTTTCCCCCTTATCTCTTCCTTCAAGAAACATGTTCTTGTAAGGAGGTGAGTATGTTTCCTTTGGGAAGTTCCTAAGTTTTCATGAAGACTAAGTGGAAACATAAGCTAAGTGAGCATAGGAGTTCATTCACCAAAGCCAAAGTTGCAAACTGGCACCACCGTCTGCCAGTATGATGTGTTGGACACACTATTTTAAAAATATTTGAATTTCTTGCCAGAAAAAAAACTAAATTAGGGTTTAAAATTCTGTAAATTTCACATAGAAAATCTAGATCTTGTGTTTCTCTTGGGAAAAATGGGAGTATACAACACTACTAAACTACCATTCTCCCACAGCAGTAATCTGCTGGAATTTAGAAACTGCTGCCACTTTAAAAAAATTGTTCACATGGAACAGTTCTACCAGTCAGTAAACACCCAGTCCTTCTCACTCATTACTATTCTCAGCCTAAATCTTGTAGGCATTTGAATTTGCAACACGTGCCCTGAAAGTACATGCATAGTCATTTTCGAGTTTGTTAAGCATGGTAATAGGCCTAACATGTTTTCTCAGCTGTAAGTGTTAAATCAGCCCTTTTGTCGAAGGGTATGTATTGCATTGTGGTATGTCTGTTTGAAATATTTACTTATTTCTTGCAACATTCTGACTTGATTAGTAGTACAGTTTTTAAAAAATTGAAGTTGAAAGTAGAGAAAGGAAAAATTAGATCAAAATATTTTCTTTTTACGTGGCAATGATGTAAAATAATTTGGAAAAAATTACTACGTATGCAAAAGATTTTTCCTCTCTGTTTCATTTATCCTTTTTAAATTAGGTGGGTTTGGAGGATTTGGGACAACAACTACAACAGCAGGCTCTGCATTCAGCTTTTCTGCTCCAGCTAACACAGGCACTACTGGTAAGAGGATATCTGAAGGCATTTGTAGATGTAAATGAGCTAGAGATCAGATTTTTTTTTTTTAACTTATGCAATTTAAATTTTTCCTTCAAAGGACTCTTTGGTGGTACTCAGAACAAAGGTTTTGGCTTTGGTACTGGTTTTGGCACAGCAACTGGAAGTAGTACTGGTTTAGGTACTGGTTTGGGAACTGGACTGGGATTTGGAGGATTTAATACACAGCAGCAGCCACAGCAGACCAGTAAGTATGAGAGGTCTTCATCTTTCTTCAAATATAAAACTGTAACATATAGCCAACATTGAGTGCACTGTTGAGAACACTTTAACAGATATCTTTTTGTGAAGATTTATCAGTATTATGTTCCACAAGACTCCGAAAGCGACTTCTCATGTTTCTATGTGATGATAGCAGTTGCGGAGACAGACTGGTATGGTCGGGATTATGAAGCCTGTGTGTGTGACAGATAGCGTTCCGTTTACGTTGTTGCTAAAAGTAACCCAAAAAAGAGAACTGCACAGGAGTACAGCTTAATGAGTTGTGTATAAGGTGAACACCCTTGTAACCACTGCCTGTGTCAGCAGGCGGCCTCTGGCCAGCCACTTGAGCAGCCCCCACATTGCCCGTGCAGTCCCCTCCCTGTCAGAGGAACTGTAGTCCTGTCTGTCGTGGTCACCTGTTCTTTACTGTATAGTTTTGTCATTAAGTTTGTAAGCATTATTGTTGAGTTTTATGTGTCTTAAACCTTTGTAAGCTCCCCTGTTAGCCCTCCTTTTTTGTTTGTCCAGTTTGTTAAAGAAATGCGATCCTTATCCTGTAGGATTTTTCAAGTCAGGACTTACTGTATTGCATTCCTGCGGTGTAGTTTAACATACTTTGTTGTCTTCTGTGTTTCTTGTGAATTGGGCTGGATCTAGGCACTTACTTACGTGGATAGTTCAGTTTTTGTGGGGTTGCAAGACTGCAGGTGGTACCGCATCCTTTATCAGGAGGTATATGTGAGGTCGGTTGTGTCTGTTTTCGGTTGCGCTGGCAGCAGCCGTGGGCGATGATTACTTAGATCCATCAATTTCTCAGGGGTTGCAAAGTGGTACTCCAACCTCGTGACTTCTTTTCTCCGTGTACTGCAATACTTTTTAATATTTTTTAATTTACTATTTGGTTGATTCTTTCCATATTTATAATTAGTTTTCAAAAATAAAGAGTTGGTTCCCTATGATTCTCCAAAGGAGACCAGTTAATTTTTACTTAATATTAGCAACTTAAGTATTTCAACTCTTTGGTATTTTTTAATCTGTTGCAGTTATTGATACTTAAATTGTTCCATCTTTGGCCTGAGATACAAGCCTCTTCAGGTTGGCCTCGAGTCCTTTGGTACAAGCTTAGAATTAGTCTTTGATAGCTTCCCTTCCCAGCTGGTACGGCATATGTTCCAGGGCTATCTTTATGGATTAATTCATGTAATTCTCACAAGAATCCTGTGAAAGAGTACTCTTGTTATCTCCATTTCATAGGTGAAGAGAGAAAACAGAGATTGTGACTCTTCCATAGACCTCCCAAGATGTAGAATAGAAACATAAATTCAAGTTCTTTGACTTCCAGTGTAAAGCTGTTTTCACTATTCCAGTCTGCTACCTCTTAAATCACTTCCATTTCATTGTTCTTAGGTAACTTGATTGATTGGCTAAAATTCATCCTACTCAATTATTGAAGATTATTAGTTTATTAAACATGAATTTCAAGAACTATCTAGCCAGTAGGACAAAGAAAATAGAATAGTAGTCTCAGTTCTTCTTTCTAGTATTTTAGTCATTTCTTTTTTCTGTTATCCTGCAAAAATACAGAATTTGTTGGAAATCTGAGTACTTTAGGAGAAGGAGAAAGTGAATTTTTTTCTTTGTTTCCTGAAAGTCTCCCCAACTCTGTTACTATAATTACACTTTCATTAGGAAAAATGGGACTTTGAATTTGGTTTTATTCGTTTGCAGAATAAAGGGACTTACTCAGTTACATAGTAGCCACTTCTGACTGTATATCGTACGTCAGGGATTAGGTATTAAGGTTGAAAAGCCACAGTTCTGCGTATAGCCTACAAGGAGACAATAACGAATGTCTAATTAGAATAATAAACATCCACTTATACAAAATACATACATAATGTGAACGCACTAAAATGCGTCCCTAGAAGGTGCTGTGGAATACGAAGAGTTGAATCTTGAATTAGTTGGATAGAGTCAGAAAGGGGAATTCCAAGTGGAGGGAAGAACTGACAGACGCACCCTTGCACGGCATAGCATGACGAGTTTGGGAGCTGCTGCTGTAAGGAGTTTCGACTTTAATCTGCAAAGACGACAGAGCTGTTGCATTACTCTTAAAACCCCTGCTTGAACGAGATGCACGTTCTCTTGCTGTGCCTTCTGTGCGTTGCCTGATCTCAGTTAGCTGCTGACTTCTGGATGGTACCTCTTATCCGTTGAAAACTTTGGCAACTGGCTGTTAGTCCTCCTTTTCTTTTCAGCTTCTCTCTTTCTGGGTTAAACATCACATGGCTGTATATTCAAACAGCCCTGCCATCTACCTGTTACTCCAGAGACCTCTTCCATTTCTCTTAAACCATTCTTACTCCGGACCTTGGCAACATCTGAAAATGTTCTAATTTCAAAATCACTAATGTGAACATCCCATAATCTATTGTTTTTTTTAGCCTGCCTTTTTAAATACTTCAAATATAGCTGTTCCTAGACCTCATTAGGTCTTTAACCGGTGACATTTTCATTTAGACCGTTAGACCATTAGACCATTTAGACCATTTTCTGTTCTTCCATCAGCTCCTCCTTATCTTCACTGCCCTTCCTAATTAGCTAATTAGTCACTGGTTGCCCATACCCTAAACTTCTTGTCATTGTATCCTGTGCCTGAGGGTTTAAAAAAATCCCAAGCTCGGTGAAGCCCAATTGTCTCTCTAGGTGCAGCTTGAGAAAATCACACAGTACAAAAGATTGAATAGTACCTCTAAATTCTTAATCACTGACGTAAGTCGGGGCCTCAGCATTGCCTGGTAATCCTTGGAAGTTTATTTAATTTATTCTCCCACCTTCTGTGACAGACCTTTATTCTCTTCAGATCTCAGATTTCTCTGCTCTTTCTTTCAGCAGATGGCCTTGACCTCCACTTCAAAGAGAAGATAAAATCCCTTATTGCACTGCAGTTCCTCAGTCTCCCACTGCCAGATCTGCTCATCTGCCTCCCTCCATACTCCTCCTTTAACCTTCCCTTGTGCTGTGGATCTCTTTCTTCCCAGGGGCACTCGGACTATGGATTCTTCTAGCAACACTCCTCTCCCCAACGCGGTCTTCAGCTTCTTTCCCCAAGGATCCTTCTTACCCATATTTAAACAACCTGAAGTTTCTTTTTTTCTTAAAACAGTGGCCACAAAACAAAACAACTTTAATCTCACAGTCACATTTCAGTTGCTCTTCTCTTCTCTTCATAAACGTGAAATAGGAAAAGGGAGATCTCTATCTGTTGTCTTCTCCTACCTCTCCCGCACTGATCCGGATTCTGTTTTCTGTATTCACATAGTTAAGATCATTAGTCCTCTCAGACCCAATGAATATGTACTGTTCTTTACTTAAATGAGAAATTTAACACAAAAATAAGAGTAAAATGACCCCGAGTCTACTGAATAGATTTAGCAAAAGTCAGAATTTGCCACACTAATCATCTCCTTCTCTCTTCGCCCCCCTTTTTTTTTGATTGCTGAAGTATTTTTTTTTTAAGATTTTATTTATTTATTTGACAGAGAGAGAAATCACAAGTAGGCAGAGAGGCAGGCAGAGAGAGAGAGGGGGAAGCAGGCTTCCTGTGGGGCTTGATTCGAGGACCCTGAGATCATGACCTAAGCCGCGAAGGCAGAGGCTTAACCCACTGAGCCACCCAGGCGCCCCTGCAGTAAATAGCTTATAGAGCTTACAGTAAGCAGGATTCACATCTTCTGGCTTCTAGTCCAGTTCTTTACAATTTTTACATGTGCCCATTTGGAAATTAATATTATCTCTCTGGAGGGTGACAAGAGACCCTCTCTAGCCCTGTAGCAGCCCCAGTGACCCTGTGGTACTTAGAACCTGTCAACCTGAAAGAATACTTAAATAGCGGCTCATATAGCGGCCCTTAACTCAGAGCATTTTGGTATTCATGGTTTTTCTGTTCTCTCTGTACCATTTGTATTACTAAGAACTTTAAGTCACTTTACTTTTTAACTTTACATATTTATTTTAAAAGGAAGATTTGTACTCCTGCTATAAATGGAAAACCAGTATCATTTGCCATAAAGACAGGATAACTGAAATCCGAGTACACAGAAAATGTCATAGTGCTGGTAGATTCCAGCTAATACTTTTGCCTCAAGCTCTGAGCCTTGTTCTTTCCCTTGGTAAAATGTGGAATAAGACAGGTGCGAGTCGTTAAGGGTGGACTAGCGCCAAGCTGAGACTTCTAAAATTCATCATCAGATCATGAAAAGAGAACTGTTGGGCATGTGCATTAGCAATAAAGGCTTAAAAACCCATTCTGCAGCTTCACACACTTTACACATATCCGTATGTGCTTTTTTTGATGTGGGTCTGATATGAACCCAGCTGATGTACTGGTAGTGGAATTGCTTGTATTAAGAAGATAATCATTATAAGGATTGTCCTAGTATATTAGTTTTCTAGTGTTGCCATAACCAAGTATCACAGACTTAGTGTATGTATTAAGACAATACAGATTTATTATCTTACAGTTCTGGAGATCAGAAATTCCGAAATGGGTTTCCCTGGGTTGACATCAGGATGTTGGCAGGGCTGTTACTTCTTGAGGCTCTAAGGGAGAATCCGTTCCCTGGCCTTACCCAGCTTTTAGGCTCTCTTCGCATTTTCTGGCTTGTAGCCCCTTCCTTCATCGTCACGTTTCACTTTGACCTCCCTCTTCCCTCTTCAGGACCTTTATGATCGTGTTGAGCCCACTAAGTGCTAATCCAGGATAGTCTGAACTCAGTCTCCTAATTTCATCATATCTACAGAGTTTCTTCTGCTGTGTAAAGTAACATATTTACAGGTTCCGGGGTTTAGGATGTGGACATTGGGGGGAAGGGGCATTATTCTGCCTACTATACCTAGGGTCTGAATTGATTGATTGGTTTTTTTGTTGTTTTTTTTTTTAAATACTAATTATGGGGTACATTTCTAGCATTAGGTGGTCTCTTCAGTCAGCCCACACAAGCTCCTACACAGTCCAACCAACTGATAAATACTGCAAGTGCTCTTTCTGCTCCAACGCTATTAGGAGATGAGAGGGATGCTATTTTAGCAAAATGGAATCAACTGCAGGCCTTTTGGGGAACAGGAAAAGGATATTTCAACAATAACATTCCACCAGTGGAGTTCACACAAGAAAATCCCTTTTGCCGATTTAAGGTATTAGTATTTCTTTTGATCCTCACTTGAAGAGTGTGTGTAAGAGAGAATGTGATATTTGGATTAAAATAATATGAAGAAAACAGTTGCTTTGTCTTTAGTACTTTTTGAATACGGTACAATTACACTTTTGTTTTAAGGATACAGAAGTTATTAAGGTGAAGTGCTTTCTTACGTACATGGGATTGAAGGTGACCAGAGTATGAATGAAGGGGAAGGGATGATCAGAATGTAATTTAAAATTGAGGAAAACATGTTAGAAGCAGGGTGGTCTGCTTGGCATCGTGAAGTAGAGACCCAAAACTAGAATTTAGTGAGAATCATCTAACATTCTCCAGGAATGTGTACTCTAACCAGCAGAGTACTGGCTAGACAGGTTGTATGTTCTATTTGGCAGGGATCATTCTGTTGTCACAATTATAGCTGGATGCTAAAGCCATTAAAACAGTATAATCTTTTCCTTCTGATTCCATGCCTACCCGACAACCTTCTCCTTTGAATTCGACTTCTCAGAGATTGTTTCGTCAGCCAGTGAGAGTATTTAGGTCAACTTGATGGCATCTTTTTCATAAATAATGTATTGCAATCCAGTTTGTACTCCAGCCAGTTTTTTAGAAAGACGCGTTTACAGGTTTTTGTAGAGAGCGCGCGTGTGTGTGGGGTAAGGGGTAGACAGAGAGAGAGAGAATCCCAAGGAGATTTCAAGAGAATCTGAATCTTGAATTCTTCAAGAGAATCCCAAGCAGATTCAGAGGACTGTGGAGCCTGACTGGGGCTTGATCCCATGACCCTAAGATCCTGACCTGAGCCTAAACCAAGAGTCAGGCGCTTAATCGACTAAGCCACCTGGGCACCCCAGCCACTTTTCAGTGGCACAAAAAGAAAACAAAACCAAACCAGTTTTTATTGCCTGTGTCTGTCTCTAATCAGTACATATGTAAGCCTATGTGTGGGGCTGGGAGGCTGAGGGTCGGACCCTTCTCAACGTGGTTGAACGACAGAAAGTGACCAGCTTCTCTTACTAAAACATCTGTTATCACTCTAACAAAAGGAATTTTTAAGTGTATATAGTTGGAATTTTAATACTTTTGTGTAGTGACTAAGAGCTATATAGTGGACATAGATTGGATATAACTTTTTTTTAAGTTGATATATAACGTACATATGGTAAAATGAGAACTAGCCTAGAATGAATTTAAATTCTTTTTTTAGAAGTTGGATTATGCGGGTCTTGGGTAGCTCAGTTAGTTAAGTATCTGCCTCTTGATTTTGGCTCAGTTCATGGTCTTAGAGTCACGGGATATAGCCCTGCAGAGGGCTCTTCACGCAGCAGGGAGTCTGCTGGAGAGTCTCTCTGTCCCTCTCTCCTTACCCCTCCCCCACAAATCTTTTTTAAAAAGTTGCATTATAAGTGGTGACAAAAGAAAAGGCTGCTATCTAAAAGGGTAATTCCTTAGGTATAATTTATCATATTTTGTATGTTAAAAAGTAAAAATTTATCATATTTTGTATGTTAAAAAGTAATGCTAGAAATGTACCCCATAATATAGTTTTGTATTACATGAACCCATAAAACGACGTAGATATTCTTTATAGTGTTTTATGTTTGACGGTGTTATTCTACTTTAAAAGTATTTATATTTAGAAAAAACTACAGTAATCATATCTTCGCTATCTCTAAAACTTAGTTTAGGATTCCGTAAGTCAATATAGTAAAATAAATTAGGTCTTGGGTCCATGACTTTTGTGGTCCTTTTTTTTTTTTTTTTTTTTTTTTAAGATTTTATTTATTTATTTCACAGAGAGAGATCACAAGTAGGCAGAGAGAGAGAGATAGAGGAGGAAGCAGGGTCTCCGCTGAGCAGAGAGCCCAATGCGGGACTCGATCCTAGGACCCTGAGATCATGACCTGAGCTGAAGGCAGAGGCTTAACCCACTGAGCCACCCAGGCGCCCCATTTTGTGGTCCTTTTTATAATGACATGCAGAATTGTTTCCTCAGAGTTCAGAAACACCCAACAGTAATGACTATCAAACTTTTTTGGAAGGGAAGGCTATTTGGTTACTCTATTGAAGAGGAAATTCTAATTTCACTCTAAGTTTATATTATTCTTGGGTAAAATAGTTTCTCTTTATCCTTGTGTGATGACCTAGGGCACAGAGTGGTGGCAAGAATAATTATTTCCTTCATTAGCAGGCATTAAACCATTTTCCCTTTTTTAGCAGATACTTAATGTATTAATATTAAACATCTGATGTAAAATCTGTTCGTAGTTTTGATATTGTTTGTTTTGTCATTCTACAGGCAGTAGGATATAGTTGTATGCCCAATAATAAAGATGAAGATGGGCTGGTGGTTTTAGTTTTCAACAAAAAAGAAACAGATATTCGAAGCCAACAACAGCAGTTGGTAGAATCATTGCATAAAGTTTTGGGAGGAAACCAGACCCTTACTGTAAATGTAGAGGGTATTAAAACATTGCCAGATGATCAGTAAGTATACATTAAATGTACTACTTATTTCTGTGCGCCTTGGTCCAAAGAGAGTGAGCCAACAGCGTTTTTGTTGATAAAGCACAAATTAAATCTTTGAGCAGAATATTATTACTCAGCTAGTTATTATTCAGTATTTATAACAACATTTGTTTAAAAGCTTTTTTGCTTAATCTTGGGAGTTACTTTTTTATTTTAAGATTTTATTTACTTATTAGAGAGATAGAGACCACAAGTAGGCAGAGCAGCAGGCAGAGGAAGAGGGAGAAGCAGGAGGTAGCCTGATGTGGGGCTCGATCCCAAGACTCTGGGACCATGACCTGAGCCGAAGGCAGCCGCTTAACCAACTGAGCCACCCAGGTGCCCCGGGAGTTACTTTTATTTTATATATATTTATGTATCTATCTGTCTATCAGAGGTGGGAGGAGCAGGGTGGGGTGGGTGGGGAGAATCTTGTAGGCTTTACACCCAGTGCAGAGGCCAAGTGATCTCACAACCCTGAGATCATGACCTGAACTGAAATCAGGAGTTGGACATTTAAACCAACTGAGCCACCCAGGTGTCCCTTAATCTTGGAGTTCTTAACTTACCGGATACTAATGATTCCTTAGATTTTTCGTTCAGAAACAGGAAGAAACGTTAATCATGGCTGTGTGTGCAAATCAAAGGCCACAAAGATGTTATTAGAAAGTTTTTTTTTTTTTTTTTTTTTTAAGATTTTTTTTATTTATTTGACAGAGAGAAATCACAAGTAGGCAGAGAGGCATGCAGAGAGAGAGGAGGAAGCAGGCTCCCCACTGAGCAGAAAGCCCGATGTGGGGCTCGAACCCAGGACCTGGGATCATGACCTGAGCCGAAGGCAGCGGCTTAACCCACTGAGCCACCCAGGCACCCCTTATTAGAAAGTTTTAACTGATAACTGTGCATACTCATTCATGGAGAAATATGACTCATTTACTTCTTATGTCTTCTGTATAATTTTCATACTTAGTGGTAAAAACATTTACTTTGGGATATGTTGGGTTAGAAGAATTATTATTTTTTAAAAAAGATTTTATTTATTTATTTGACAAAAATCACAAGTAGGCAGGCAGGCAGAGAGAGAGGGGGACGCAGGCTCCCTGCTGAGCAGAGAGCTCAATGCGGGGCTTGATCCCAGAACCCTGAGATCATGACCTGAGCTTAAGGCAGAGGCTTAACCCACTGGGCCACCCAGGCGCCCCTAGAAGAATTAGTGAAATATATAATACCTGAGATCAGATAACTTCAACATAATCTCCAAAGTACTTCCCAATTCTGGAAAAGATAGTAACATTTACATAGGACTTTGCAGTGAAGCAAACCTTTTATAAGTATCCTATGTCTCATTTTAACTATCATTTAAGTTGATATACAAGTGAACATAACATTAAGTAAGGGTTCCTTATTTTCCAAGATTTAAGAAAATACTATTTTCTCTTCTAAAACGTTTTCTGAATTCAGCTAGCACCTTTTGAAAATCACAAGCTACATTGATACTGAGTTGTAGCTATGAGTTTTGTGCTGTTTCGTAACTTGGTTATTTGTCTCCCAGGACAGAAGTTGTCATTTATGTTGTTGAACGTTCTCCGAATGGTACTTCAAGAAGAGTTCCAGCTACAACACTGTATGCCCATTTTGAACAAACGAATATAAAAACACAGTTGCAGCAACTTGGAGTAACCCTTTCTATGACTAGAACTGAACTTTCTCCTGCGCAAATCAAACAACTCTTACAGAATCCTCCTGCTGGTACGTTTGTAGTCACAGATTTGAGGAAATGAAAGATTTAGAGATAAAAATGCTTCCTCTATTTTGGTAGGTATTAGTTGGTTATTAATAAAACCAGTGTCTATCATGTCTTCTAATTCGGGACAAAGTTTTAAATGTTTTCATTGTATTAATTCATTTAGCTTTTATATTTTATAGTTAATATGCTTGTTAGAAATGTTGGGAAATGACAAACTAAAGAGAAAAAATCCATAATCCAGCTACCCCTAGGTAATTTACTTTTAATATTTTTATTTTCTTCTAACTTGTGCTGAGAATTCGAGTAAAACCTAAGTAAGTGTTCTCACCAAAAAATATGATGTAGACGGCATAACTAGATTGACTGAATTACAGATTCAGTTAATCTCCTTCCCACAGAAATAGCTACTACTAATAATTTATTAGTCCTTTACCTGTGATTTTAATATAGCATATGTACATGTAAATCCTTTAAAAAAAAAAAAAAGGATTCTGCACTGTACATCTACTGCGACTTGCCTTTTCAGTTGTAGTATTTCGTAGCCCTTCCGATCCCATACCAGTACACACTGGTAAATATTCTTTTTGAAAATCTACATGGAATACCATGGATGTACCTTACATCACTTCATTTCTATGTCATTTCCACCTTTTCATCATTATAAACTATGCAACAATTAAACAGCCTTGTAAATTCTTTTAGAATAGCTCTCTGGTAATGAAATTTGAGTCGAGATTATGTATATTTTATGTATTGTTAGATACTGCCAGGTTGCTCTCCAAAGAAAGTCGTATACACACTGTGACAGGAATGTGTTCTTTTTCTTGTATTTTTCTTTTTAAATATTTTCTCATTTTGCTCTATTTTTGCCAGCAATGAGATTATCACTCTTTTTTAATTTTGCCATTCTGATTGCAAAAATCACTTACTTTCATTAGCATTTCCTGATTTCTAATCATTTGAGCATCTTTAAATATGTTTATTACCTGTGGTTCTATCTTTTGTGAATTAACATTTCATGTCCTTTGCCCATTTTCTATTAGATATTTTTGTTTTCCTTTCTGATTTATAGGAGCTTTTTCTGTTTTTCTGAAGGTTAATCTATTATCCTATAGGTTGTAGATACTTCCTTTCAGTCTACAATTTCTTTCAAAGCTGTATCCTAACAAAAATTTTCATTTTTGTAATTGTCATTGAATAATCATTTTTCATTACAGCTTCTGGATTTTTAAAAAATCTTATTTTAGGAAGGCCTTTCCCATACAAATACTATAAAAACAGAGAATAGTTTCTTTCAGAAAAAGTATTTCTCCTTTTTGTAGGTGTTGATCCTATTATCTGGGAACAAGCCAAGGTGGACAACCCTGATTCAGAAAAGTGAGTACACCTTCATCATATTTCCATATAAGGACTAATATTTGCTGAAGAATGTTGACGCCTGGCTGGTTCAGTTGGTAGAGCAAGGAACTCGTGGTCTCGGGATTGTAAATTCAAGTCCCACGTTGGGCTGGGAGCCTACTTGTTGACTGACAAAGCTGTACAGTATGGTGAAAACCTTGAAATCTGAGTATCATTCCCCTAATTTTGCCTTTAAAAGTATAAATTTTGACTGAACTTTATTTCTTTATTCGTAAAATAAGAAGGTTGAAAAAAATCTGTGATTTAACATTGTTGATTTCATAGTCATTGATCTGTCTTTGAACCCTAGAAATTTATTGTGAAATTACATGAATGTTATTACAAAAACTCTAATTTCTGGTACTTTGTAATAATAGTAAAAGGCTTAAGATCTGATAATTGACCACTTGGATTTCTTCAGGTTAATTCCTGTACCCATGGTGGGTTTCAAAGAACTTCTTCGAAGACTGAAGGTTCAAGACCAGATGACTAAGCAGCATCAGACCAGATTAGATGTAAGCATTTAGCTTCATTCTCTGCCTCTGGCAATAGTAAAAGAGATTATAGACACTTTTTACTGTGTGGATTACTATTATGTCTTAGAGTTAAATAATATGGAGTATGCTGTAAAATTAACAATTATAATTTTGTGCAGTTGCTTAGTAGAGAGCCTCCAAAATCATGTAAATCTGATTTGGTATATTTTAACAAAGAATTTAGAATTGTTGGCTTACCATTGCTATTAGGCTGTTATATCCTTTTGCAGCCAGGGAATGCATATTATTATTATTTTTGGGTGGGAGGGGACTTTTTAAATTTAAATTCAATTAGTTAACATATATTATTAGTTTCAGAGGTAGAGTTCAGCGATTCATCAGTTGCGTGTAACATCACGTGCCCTTCTTAATGCTCATCACCCAGTTACCCCATCCCCCCATGCACCACCCCTCCAGAAACAGTTTGTTCCCTGTAGTTAAGAGTCTCTTATGGTTTGTCTCCCTCTCTGTTTTCATCTTACTTTATTTTTCCTGGGTTTGTTTCTTTCACTAACCAGAATCATGCTGTATATATTGTCCTTTGATGTGCTTGTTGGAGATGTTCTTAGCCTATGACACTCCTTTTATCCCGTATATATTCAACAGACTTAGTGTCACTATTTGGGTTGCTTCATTCTGTTGCTAAAATTTTGCCCACTTTCGTGCACAGACTTGAGCACAGGGGCTGGAATTTGAGGAGAACAGTGTCAGTTTGAGTCCCTGGCAGTCTGAGGTGAAGGCATGTTAACTTGGCATTGAGCAGGCGGCAGGCTGTGCATGCTGACTTAGGCAGGAGGGCAGCTGGACTATGGATTTGGGGCTCACAGGCCAATGGCATCCATGTGTGATGGAGATGTGGATGGTTTGCCGTTAACTTTTGTTTTTCTGGGAAACTCTGTCTCTCTTTCTATTCTGTATGAAAGCCTTGCTGGATAGAGAGTTCTTGGCTCCAGATTTTTTCCTTTTAGCACTTGGAATTTATCATGCTGCTCTCTTATGGCCTGCAAAGTTTCTGCTGAAAAACCCACTGATAGCCATATGGGGTTTCCCTTGTATGTAACTGCTTTCCTTTCTCTTGCTGCTTTTAAAATTCTCTATTACTACGTTTGGCCATCTTATTTACTTTGTGTCTGGGTGCAGACCTCTTTGTGTTGGTTTTGTGGGGGGCTCTCTGTGCCTCCTGGATCTGGATTTCTCTTTCCTTCCCTAGATTCAGGATTTTTTTCAGCTCTTATTCCTTCAGACAAATCTGCCCCCTTTTCTTGCTCTTCTCCTTCTGGGATCCCTATCATGCAACTGCCATGCTTGATAGTGTTGCTGAGTTCCCTGGGTCTATTCCCATTTTGGGTTTTTTTTTTCCCCCCTCTCATCTGCTCAGCTTGATTACTTTTCATTACTCTGTCTTCCAGGTGGCTGATGTGTTCTTCTGCTTCCTCTTGATGTTTATTCCAGGTTGTCTGTTTTTAACTTCATCTAGTGAGTTCATTATCAGTAATTGGTTCTTTTTTATGTCTCATCTCTTGGTGGAAGGTCTCAGGGAAGTCGTGCACTCTTTTCTCAATTTTAGCACATGTCTTTATGAGCATTACTTTAAACTTGCTATCAGGGGCGCCTGGGTGGCTCAGTGGGTTAAGCTGCTGCCTTTGGCTCAGGTCGTGATCTTGGGGTCCTGGGATCGAGTCCCACATCGGGCTCTCTGCTCGGCAGGAAGCCTGCTTCCCTCTCTCTCTCTGCCTGCCTCTCCGTCTACTTGTGATCTCTCTCTGTCAAATAAATAAATAACATTTAAACTTGCTATCAGATTACTTATCTGCATTTCGTTTAGGTCTCTTGCTCTGATTTTGTTCTACTCTTTGATTTGAGACATATTCCTCTGTCTCCTCATTTTGTCTATTATTGTGTCTGTTTCTATGTTAGGAAAGTCAGCTATGTCTCCTGCACTTGAAGGTAGTGACTTTATGAAGGGGTCCTGCAGTGCAGTGTCTCCACCAGAAAATGGTGCATCAAGTGTGTCTCCTACGTGTTTTGCTACAGGGGTGTCCTAACATGACAAGCTGTGTTTGCCTTTGGTACAGCTTGCAATGGCTCTGTGCCTGTTGTGGGCAGAGTCTGGTGCCTGTGGTGTTGGTGGGCCAGTCCAGGGTTGCCTTGGGCTTGAGTTGAGTCAGAGCAGGTGTTTGCCAGAGATGAAGTAGCACCAAACTGCAGACACTTTCCCTGTGTTGTCCCCTGAGAAGCTTTTGTTGGTGGCTGGGGCCTGCAGTCAGACCAGCTGTCTGCCCTAGCCCACTGCTGGACTCATAGCCAGACTGGTATGTGGTTATCTTCCCCTCTCCCTGGAGCAGGACTCACTCTGGAGTGATGCCAGCCCTTGTCTGGGCACGTGCACACTGCCAGGCTTGTGACACTGTGTGGTGGATCTCCTTCGCCTGGCCTTTTGTCTGTGTTGGGCTGTGGAGTCTGTCCTGCCAGTTTTCAGGTTGCTTTCTGGGTTATTTATGCCGATGTGGGTGTTCTCTAGGGGTGAGCCCTGGGTCCTCCTACTCTGCCATCTTCCCAGCAGCCTCTTGCATATTATTTTCTTAATTAAACACTTATTTATAAGGTCTTACCAAAACAAAGACTAAAGTTGTGATCTTTTTTTTTTTAATTGTGTTAGTCACCATACAATACATCATTAGTTTTTGATACAGTGTTCAAGATTCATTGTTTAAGCATAACACCCAGTGCTCGATGGAATGCGTGCCCTCCTTATTACCTGCTACCACACTCACCCATCCCCCCACCCCCCTCCCCTCTAAAACCCTCAGTTTGTTTCTCGGAGTCCATTCTCTCTTGTGGTTCATCTCCCCCTCCAATTTCCCCCCTTCACTTTTCCTTTCCTTCTAATGTCTTCCATGTTATTCCTTATGTTCCACAAGTGAAACCATATGATAATTGACTCTCTCTGCTTGACTTACTTCATTCAGCATAATCTCCTCCAGTCCTATCCGTGTTGATGACTGCTGAGTAATATTCCATTGTATATATGGACCATATCTTCTTTATCCATTCGTCTGTTGAAGGGCATCTTGGCTTTCCACAATTTGGTGATTGTGGACATTGCTGCTATGAACATTGGGGTACATATAGCCCTTCTTTTCACTACATCTGTATATTTGGGGTAAATATCCAGTAGTGCAATTGCTGGGTCATAGAGTAGCTCTATATTTAATTTTTTGTGGACACTCTACACTGTTTTCCAAAGTGGCTGCACCAGCTTGATTCCCACCAACAGTGTAAGAGGGTTCCCTTTTCTCCACATCCTCTCCAACATTTATTGTTTCTTGCCTTGTTAATTTTTGCCGTTCTAACTGGTGTAAGGTGGTATCTCAATATGGTTTTTAATTGTATTTCCCTGATGGCTAATGATGAAGAACATTTTTTCATGTGTCTGCAAGCCATCTGTATGTCTTCATTGGAGAAGTGTCTGTTCATGTCTTCTGCCCATTTTTTGACTTGATTATCTGTTTTTTGGGTGTTGAGTTTGAGAAGTTCTTGGGTATCAGCCCTTTGTCTGTAATGTCATTTGTGAATATCTTCTCCCATTCCGTGGGTTTTCTCTTTGTTTGTTTGTTTGTTTTTTAAAGATTTTATTTATTTGACAGGCAGAGATCACAAGTAGGCAGAGAGAGAGGAGGAAGCAGGCTCCCCGCGGAGCGGAGAGCCCAATGTGGGGCTCGATCCCAGGACCCTGGGATCATGACCTGAGCTGAAGGCAGAGGCTTAACCCACTGAGCCACCCAGGCGCGCCTCCTCTTTGTTTTATTGACTGTTTCCTTTGCTGTGCAGAAGCTTTTTATCTTGATGAAGTCCCAAAAGTTCATTTTCGCTTGTTTCCTTTGTCTTTGGAGATGTGTCTTTGTAAGAAGTTGCTGTGGCCGATGTCAAAGAGGTTACTGCCTATGTTCCCCTCTAGAATTTTGATGGATTCCTATCTCATATTGAGGTCTTTCATCCATTTTGAGTTTATCTTTGTGTGTGGTGTAAGAGAATAGTTGAGTTTCATTCTTCTACACATAGCTGTCCAGTTTTCCCAGTATCAGTTATTGAAGAAACTTTTTTCCACTGGATATTTTTACCTGCTTTGTCAAAGATTATTTGACCGTAGGGTTGCGGGTCCATATCTGGACTCTACTCAGTTCCACTGGTCTATGTGTCTGTTTTTGTGCCAGTACCATGCTGTCTTGGTGATCATAACTTTGTAATAAAGGTTGAAATCAGGCTAAGTCCTAACTTTGTTTTTCTTTTTCAGCATTTCCTTGGCTATTCGCGGTGTTTTCTGGCTCCATACAAATTTAGGATTGTTTGTTCTGGCACTTTGAAAAATGCCAGTGGTATTTGGGCTGGGATGGCATTGCACGTATAGGTGGCTCTGGGCAGTGCAGACATTTAACAATGTTTATTCTTCCATGAGCATGGACTGTCTTCCCATCTCTTTTTGTCTTCTTCAGTTTCTTTCATGAATGTTCTGCAGTTCCTCGAGTATAGATCCTTTACCTCTTCAGTTAGGTTTTTGGTGCTGTTGTAACCAGAATCAATTCTCTAATTTCCCTTTCTACAGTTTCATTGTTAGTGTATAAGCAGCTGATTTCTGTCCCTTGATTTTTATACCCTGCCACGTTACTGAATTGCTGTGTGAGTTCTAGTAATTTGGGGGTGGAGACTTATGGGTTTTCCACATAAAGTGTCATGTCATCTGCAAAGAGAGAGAGTTTGACTTACCTTTTGTTTCTTTTTGTTGTCTGATTGCTGTTGCTAGGACTTCCAGTACTGTGTTGAACAAGAGTGGCGAGAGTGGGTATCCTTGTCGTGTTCCTGATCTCACTGGAAAGACTGTCAGCTTTTCCCCATTGATAATGACATTCACTGTCGGTTTTTCATAAATGAATTTGGTGAAGTTGAAGAATGTTCCCTATACCCTGAAGAGTTTTAATCAGGAAAAGATGCTGTACTTTGTCACATGCCTTTTCTGCATCAGTTGAGAGGACCATGTGGTTCTTCTCTCTTCTCTTAGTGATTTGTTCTGTCACCTTGATTGATTTGCGAATGTTGAACTAACCTTGCATCCCAGGGATAAATCCTACCTGGTCATGGTGGATAATCATTTTAATGTACTGTTGGATCCTATTAGCTAGGATCTTGTTGAGAATCTTGCCATCCGTATTCCTCAGGGATCTTGGTCTGAAATTCTTTTTGATGAGGTCTCTGCCTGGTTTGGAGATCAAGGTAATGCTGGCTTCATAGAAAGAGTTTGGAAGTTTTCCTTCTCTTTCTATTTTTTGAAACCGCTACAGGAGAATAGGTACTCTCCTTTCAATGTTCGGTAGAATTCCCCAGGCAATCCATCAGGTCCTGGGTTCTTGTTTTTTGGGAGGTTTTTGATCACTGCTTCAGTCTCATTACTAGATATTGGTCTATTCAGGTTGTCCGTTTCTTCTGTTTCAGTTTTGGAAGTTTATAGGTTTCCAGGAATGTATCCATTTCTTCTAGGTTGCTTAACTTATTAGCATATAACTGTTGATAATTGCTGATGATTGTTTCTATTTCCTTGGTGTTAGTCATGATCTCTCCCCTTTCATTCATAATTTTATTGGTTTGGGTCCTTTCTCTCTTCTTTTGGATTAGTCTGGCCAGTGGTTTATCAATCTTATTCTTTCAGAAAACCAGATTCTAGTTGTGTTGATGTGTTCTACTATATCTATGGTTTCTAATTCATTGATCTCTGCTTTAATCTTTATTATTTCCCTTCTTGTGCGTGGGGTAGGCTTAATTTGTTGTTGATTCTCCAGTTCTTTAAGGTGTAAAGAGAGTTTGTGTATTCGGGATTTTTCTTTTTTCTTTTTCTTTCTTTCTTTTTTTTTTTTTTTTGAGTGAGCCTTGGATGGCTATGTATTTCCCCCCTTAGGACCACCTTTGCCACATCCCATAGGTTTTGGACCAATGTGTCCTCATTCCCATTGGTTTCCATGCATTGTTTAAGTTCTTCTTTGATTTCCTGGTTAAGCCACACATTCTTGAGCAGGATAGTCTTTAGCTTCTAAGTTTTTGAATTTCTTGCAAACTTTTTCTTGAGATTAAGTTCCAGTTTCAAAGCATTGTGGTCTGAGAATATGCAGGGAATAATCTCAGTCTTTTGGTGTCGGTTGAGACCTGATTTGTGACCCAGTATGTGGTCTATTCTGGAGAAAGTTCTATGTGTGCTCGAGAAAAATGAGTATTCTGTTGTTTTAGGGTGGAATATTAATATTCTCTATATATATGAGGTCCATCTGATCCAATGTGTCCTTCAAAGCTCGTTTCTTTGTTGATTTTTCTGCTTACATGGTCTGTCTATTGCTGAGAGTAGCGTGTTAAGATCCCCTACATTTAACGTCTTCTTATCAGTATGTCTTTTTACTTAACAGTTGGCTTATGTAATTGGCCGCTCCCATGTTGGGGCATAAATAATTACAGTTGTTAGATCTTGGTGGATCTTGGTGGATTTAAGAATGATGTGTCCTTCTGTATCTTTGTTTACAGTCTTTAGCTTAAAATCTAACTTGTCTGATATGAGGATTGCTACCCCAGCTTTCTTTTCAGGCCCGTTGGCATGAAAGATGCTTCTCCACCCCTTCACTTTAGTCTGGATGTATGCTTAGGTCCAGAATGCTTCTCTTGTAGACAGCATATGGACGGGTCCTGTTTCATTATCCGCAACCTGTGCCGTTTTATGGGCCCATTTAGGCCATTCATGTTGGGAATGATTATTGAAAGATATGTTTTATTGTCATCCTGGATCTTGTTTCTATAGATTGTCTCTGTGAATTTCTGTTCTATATCACTCTTGGGGTCTTTGTTCTTTTATAGACCCCCCCGCCTTAGTATTTCTGGTAGTGCCGGCTTGGTGGTCACATAATCTTTTGGTCTTTGCTGGTCTTGGAAGCTCTTTCTCTCTCCTTCCATCCTGAACGTCAGCCTTGCCGGATAAAGTATTCTAGGCTGCATGTTCTTCTCATGTAGTGTACTGAGTATGTCTTGCCGGCCCTTTCTGACTTGCCAGGTCTCTGTGGACAGGTCTGATGTAATTCTGATGTTCCTTCCACTGTACATAAAGAATCTCTTCCCCTAGCTGCCCTTAGACAATTTCTCTAAATTTATGATTCACGAACTTCATGATCACATGTCTGGAGGTCTTTCTGTCCTGTTGATCTTGGGGGTGTCTTCTCTGCCTCTAGGCCAGGAGCAACGCCTGGTGTGTTGTTTTTCAGTCAGTCTTGCTTGGGCGGAGTTGCCCTGCCCATCAAGGGGCCGGGCTCTGTGGAAACCGGTTTTTCAGGCTTTTGCTCTCTGGGGGTTTTTGTTCTCTGGCAGTTTTTCTGCCTTTTCAGAGGGTGAGAGCAAAGTAAAAACTGTCTGCACCCAGACCTCCACCTCAGAGAGAAGCCACAGTGTGCTCCTCTCTGAATGGTCCAGAACACAGATGCCCCCTCTCTGCAAACTCCATTCAACACCGCAGCCTCCCACAGGCGGCGCACACCCCCAGCCACCGTCTCATCGGTCGCCCGAGGACCCCCTTGTCTCTGTACTCACATGCCACCAAAACCGCGAGCGGTACTGGTCCGGGTGAGCCAGTCCCGGTGGCTGCCAGTTCCCAGGACCGCTGACTCAAGCCCATGCCAAATGCACTCAGCCCTGGCAATGGTGGAGGCAGCGGAGGTGGCTGTGATGGTCGTGGCAGCCGCCAACCCCAGGGACCATCGACTGGAGCCTGGGCCAGCTGGCTCCAGTGCGGGCAGACGCGGCTGCGGCTGTCCTGTGACCTTGGGCTTCTGTCTGTGTGTGCGGCTGCCCCGTCTCAACAGTTGTCCCTGAAATCCCTGACATTCTGTGTGAGCGTTGTTATCAGGCCCTTCCCACTTGCGGCCACCAGTCTCCCAAGTTATTGCTGGTCCCCAAGCGCGGGCATTTCCACACTGGGGTCTTACTTCCCAGTGGCTCGCTTCTCTGGCGGCTCCCTCCCGCTTCTGTGTACCCTCCGGTAGCTGTCTGCGCACTTCCAGCTGCTCTGTTGCTCTCGCCGATAGTCCTCTGGCCTGTAGAGATCCGGAAGTGTGTGATCTTCGTGTCAGGCTGATGTCAAGGTGTTCCGAGTGCGCTGGTAGGTACCTAGCTCCGTTCGGGGAACCGGTTGAAATAGGGTCTCCTGCTCCTATGCCATCTGGCCTCTCCTCCCAGTTGTGATTCTTTTGGTTGGCAGAGAATGGTAGATTAATGAAGCACTTGAATTACTGAGTGCTGAAATCTAGCTAATATCTTACTAAGTAGACTTTCTAATCAAATACTTACAGGTTCTTAGCGGTTACCTCCAACTCTCTTATGTGGAGTTCCTGATAACATACTCATTCAGACAGAAGAGTGAAAAGCACACCGCTTTACGAAGCAGCGCATTTCACGGTCAGCTGATAGAGGTTCTCTTGCGGGGGCGCCTGGGGCACAGCAGGTTCAGCCTCTGCCTTCAGCTCAGGTCATGATCTCAGGGTCCTGGGATTGAGCCCTGCATTGGGCTCTCTGCTCAGCAGGGAGCCCGCTTCCCTCTCCGCCTCTGCCTGCTTCTCTGCCTACTTGTGATCTTTCTCTGTGTCAAATAAATAAAATCTTAAAAAAAAAAAAAAAAAGTTCTCTTGCTTACATGGACCCAGTGTCTGCTTTGGTATAATTTACACCCGTTCTCTCTGGCACTGATTTGTAGGTAGTCACTGTGCTTCCTGTGGTAGCCCTACACGTATTTGAACGTTGTGATCATTTCTTCCTTTTTATTATTCTCTTCTCTGGCTATAAACTTAAGCATGGCTTTTTATGTGACATGATTTCCAGAGCCTTCATTATCTTTGGGCTGGACACATTGGGTTTATCAGCATCATTTTTTAAATGAGTTGCCACGGTACTATAAATTGGCATGACCACAGTCCTTCAAAGGAAGACCAAAGAAGCTGGTCCCTCTGGTTTTTCGTCTTAGTAGAGGTTTGTCAATTTTGTTGATCTCATCAGAGAACCAAGTTTTTGGTTTCATTAATTTTTCTCTAGTATTCTCTTTTATTATTTCATTTCTCTTTTTAACCATTTTCTTCTGCTTGCTTTGGGTTTATTTTTCTCTTTTTCTGGTTCCTTTAGATAGCAGTTTAGGTTATTAATTTGAGACTTTTTTCCTAGTGTAGCATTTAATGCTAATAATTTCCTTCTCAGCACTGCTTTAAATCCCACAAAATCTGATAATGTCATATTTTCATCTCTGATACATTAAAAATATTTCCTAATTTCACTTGAGAGTGCTATGTTAGTTTTTTTGACTAATAGATTGTTTCATTTCCACATGTTTGGAGATTTTCCTTTTACTTTTGTTGATTTCTAGTCTAGTTCTTTTATGGTCAGAGAACTTTGTATGATTTCAGTTGTTTTAAGGTTTTTAACCCACATCCCTTTGAAAAGAATGTAGATAATGATGTTCTTGGCTGGAGTTTTCTATTAGTGAGAACTGGTTGGTAGATTGTTCCAGGTCTTGATTTTTGTTGGTTTTTCTGTTTACTAGTTCTATTTTGAGAGAATTGCGAGTCTCCAGCTACCGTTGTGGATTTCTGTTTTTCTTCTTTCAATTCTGTCAGTTTTTGCTTCATGTATTCTGACAATATGCTGTTTCCTCTTTTCTGCCTTCATTTGGGTTTTTTGGACACTTTTTAGCATCTGTTTTAATTTACTGTCCTTTCAACAGTTTCGTTTTGATGGCCGGAGGGCATCTCTCAGCAGGTGTCGGGGTGGTGTTTCGTCCCCAGGGCACATTTGGCACCGTCTAGGGACTTGTTTGGTTGTTAGAGCTGGGAGAGTGCTACAGGTGTCTGTTGAGTAGAGGCAAGGATGCTGATACACATCCTGGTGTGTACGGAACTGTGCCTCTGCAACAGTTGTCTGGCCCAGATTAATGCAGTAGTTCCCCCTGATGCACGGTTTCACTCTCCGTGGTTTCAGTTACTTGCGGTCAACCACGCTCTGGAAGCAGATGGCCCTTCTGACAGTAGCCTAATGCTGTGTCACAATGTCTCTGTCACTCACTTCATCTTACCGGGTAGGCATTTTATCACCTCACATCCTCATAAGAACAGCAGTGAGTACAGCACAATAAGTATTTTGAGAGACCACATTCGTGTAACTTTTACTACAGTATAATTGTCCTAGTTTATTAATTTCTTAATGTGCCTGATTTATAAATGATGTTCTATCATATGTATGTCTGTACGTGTAGGAAAAAACATAGTAAATATATAGGGCTTGGTACTCTCCATGGTTTCAGGCATCCATTGGGGGGTTGTAAAAACATAACCCTCAGGGACGAGGAAGGGCTGCCACAGTACTGGAGTTGAGGAAACCTTCTCAGGTAATACAGTGTATCGCCCGCATCAGTGCTAATATAGGCTTTTCTTGGAGCTGTCAGCATGATGCTCGCTTCTCAGTTTTGGGCTTTGTTGTAACCAGAGTGGGGTATGCCAGAGGTGGGGGCCCGTGGTAACTCACTACCAGGTCAGTGGTACCTCAGATCCATGTCTTCTTCCCCAGGCCTCTTGCCACTCTTTCTTCTCAGAGTCCTCTAATCGTCGCCTGTGCATTCTGTTCAAGTTTTAAAACCATGTTCCATAGGAGAGACAGAGTGCCATATACTTGAGTCCATCTTGTCCAAAATCAAAATTAATTCCTATCTTTTGCTAGTTTCTCTGTTGCATTTAACTTTTCTTTACTGAATTTCAGGAGTTCACCATTACTCTGGATTTTAATCTTTAGTCTGATTCTATTGAGGTATCTCCTACTTTCTCAACTCTTCCAACTCTGCAGTGTCCTGAGTTGAACAGGAAACTTTAGTGCAATAATACTCACTAGTATCTTGCCCTGTTTTCTTGGGAATCTGCTCAAGGAATCATTCTTTACCCCAAGAGCTAAGAGTCTCCTACATTTTTTTTTTCGTAATATTTTAGAGCTTAACCTTCCACATTTGGGTCTTTTGTCATGGGTTTCAAGTTTACACAATAAGTAGTATGAACCCAAGTTTATTTTTCTCAAATGGGTCAGATGTTCCAGTGTCCTCCGTAAAGAACATCCAGTGTTATTTTCCCCCAGTGATTTATCAAAGCATTTAACCAGTCAGGTCACCATATGTAAATATGTAAGTGTGTGTGTGTGATGTATTCTGTTCTTTAATTAGTTTCACTTTTTTTTTTTTTTTTTTTTTTTTACTCTGGCTTTAGTAGTGTATTTCATTGTGTTGTAGAGTGAACCTCTGATTTTTTCTTTGTTTCAGAGTTGTTGCATCTTTATGGATCTTTACTGTTCTATAATAGTCTTGGAATCAGTTTGTCGAAATGCTAGCGTTTTGGTTGGAATTGCATTAAACATGTTGTTTGTAGAGAATTGAATCTTAATAAATTATTCCATCATGAACATGTTACGTTTCTTTACTCACTGAGGTACCGTCCATTGAAACAGTTTTAAGTACTTTCTTTAAAAACCTTGTACATTCTTTCTAGGATTAATTCCTAGATTGTTTTAGTGTTTGTGAATAAATACTGAATGGTAACATTTCTATTTTTTCTTAGTTATTGCTGGTTGAGAAAACCACTATATTCTTTTGTGTCTGGAAGCCGCCACCTTTTCAAAACTGGGGTGGGGGAAGTGCCTAAAATACATAGTATAAAACGTGGCTACCTACTTTTGTTCCTTCAGCATGACCTATCACTGGAAAGTTTCCTTAAAAGGTGACCTGTCCAGGTGTACGTACTAAAATATGTCTTGCACAATCTTCTTACCTCTTTCTTAAAACCTCTTAATATAAGCCAATGACATAGAATGATTGATTATGATAGGAACAGTTATGGATTAATTCAGGTTGGGTAGCTTTAATGAAATCAGATTTAGCTCCCATCTGTAAGGTTAAGACTTCATAAGGCAGAACAGTATGATTTCAAGCCAGGCAAAGAGCAAATCCAAGACACAGAGGCCTAAAAGTGTATTTGGTTGTGTGATTAAGATCTTTCCTTTTCCCTTACGCTTGATCACTCCCTCTTAAGTATTTTGTAACAGCTAAGACTGGACTATACTATACCTTCCAGAGTTAGTGGAAATTTAATGGTCTATTAAGGCCACTCCTGGATGTCACTTTATAGCTGTTAACTTTTTCCATTCATGGGCTGGTTGTTAATATTATTACAAATTCCTTATTTCTGAAGTATATGTTTTATTTTTCTGTAGGCTTTGTCTCATCACTAACTTTCCTAGAGCTCTTAAGAAACCTTTGAATGGTACTTTTTAATTTTCAGATGCACAAAGGGGAAGAAATATAAAGCAGATTTAAAGAGTTTATATTTTGAGAGATGACTGTCTCATTTTAGAATTAGGTTTTGCATATAGATAACCCTGATATTTGTGATGTCTCTACTTACCTTCAAAACTTTTTTAAAAAATAGATCATATCTGAAGATATCAGTGAATTACAGAAGAATCAAACTACAACTATGGCCAAAATTGCACAATATAAGAGGAAACTCATGGACCTTTCCCACAGAACCTTACAGGTAGTACTTCGCAAATTTTTTTTGAACATTTTTAAGACTGTATGTGAGACCGTGCTTAATAGAGAATTTTTTTGGAATAGAGAATAAAACATAGTGAAAGGAAGTAATAGTAATTTGAAAATGAAAGTACTGATCTTTTCTCAGTAAAACTTAGGCAATGGAGGAGAGGTCTCACAGGAGTGGGTGAAGAAAGTAAATATATTCTAAAATTCACATTTTATTGAGAGGGTAGAACCAGTGAAGAAATAAATCATCTTGGTGCAAAGAAAGCCTGTATCAGATCATTAATGTTTTCATAAAAGTAGTAGGAAAAAAAAACACTTGATTTTCAGTGCTAGAAAGGGGAGTATAACCATTAATGAAAAAACAGGATGAAAACAATAGAACTTCAAAATTAACAAAAGGGAATAAAAGCATGAACAACAACAAAAATTGGAATTGTAAACTATCATGAAGAGAGAAACATTACCTACCAGAATCAATGGAATACAGGAAGAACTGTAGGCAGAATAAAATTTATAGCCTTTAAGCCTTCGTTTTAAAATTCAAACGCAAAAATAAGGAACCTAGTACTCACAAAGTTAGTCCATCAAGAGAGGTCAGTAAGAGAGAAACAAAGATGTGAAATGAGTGAAACCAGAAAATTAATCATAGTACATAAAATAAATTGAAAGCTTTATCTTTGAAAAGATCTTTTAAAATAGCTAAATATTTTATGAGTCTGAAGAAGGAAAAGAAGAATTAGCAGTGAGAAAAGAAACATTACTATAGATAACACAGAACAGAATGAGAAGATACTACATGTAATTCATGGCAACAAATTTGGGAGCTAGAGAAAATCGCTAAATTTTGCTGATTGCAATTTTGCTAAAAACTCATCAACAGAGACGCAAACATCTTAAATAGCCTGTAGAAACAATTGAGAAACTTACTAAATATCAACCATGGAAAAATACCAAGGCCAGATAGATTGCTGAACTCTAACCACTAAAGCGCTAATTCCAAAGTTGTAGGAAAAATATATAGACCATCTCCTCATTTTTTAAAATAACTTTGAGATAAAATTCACCAGCCATACAATACACCCTTTTAAAGTATACAGTTTAGTGGGTTTTAGTATATTTAGTCTGTGCAACATTGCCACAATCGATTTTAAAACATGCTTTTAAACCCAGCAGTTTCATTCTTGGGGGTGGGGGGGACCTCTATATAAGCGAATCTAGAGATAGAAAAATATGTATTACAGTATTTATAATATGAAAACTAGAGACAACATATATACCTCTCAATAAGAGGAATAACTAAATAAATTATTGGTCACTAATGCATGAAAAATTATGCAGGCATTAACAACAAATTAGAGGCACGTATCAGTATAGTACTGCAGACCGCCAAGTAAAAACGCGCAAACCTGATTCAAATCTTGCTGTTAAGATTCCCGCTATATTTTGAGTGTATCGTTGAGCTGGTTTCTTTCAGCAACTGACTGCAGTAAAATTACTTGCGTGCCTAAAGAGAACTGTTGGTATTGCTGGTGGCTTTTCTTCACCCAGGTCCTGATCAAACAGGAAATCCAGAGGAAGAGTGGGTACGCCATCCAGGCGGACGAGGAGCAGTTGCGAGTTCAGCTGGACACAATTCAGTGTGAACTGAACGCACCTACCCAGTTTAAGGTAGGCATTTGTGAGCCCATAAAGCTAGAACTTAGTCTTCAAAAAGAGGAATTTTATATACTGGTAATTATTAAAATATTTTGTCATCTTTAGTCAAAACTTCCTTACTAAAGTAGATTCTTAATGTTGGTTTTGGCCTGTGTTAGTGTTAACGTAATCGTGTTAGTAACAGAGGGAGAAAGAGACAACTTACCAGAGTAGTACCATCCTTTTCAGAAAAGAAGATTCTCTTGGGCTGCCTGGGTGACTCAGTCAGTCAAATGTCCACCTCTGGATTTTCCGCTCATGATCTCAGGGTCGTGAGATTGAGCTCCAGGGCAGGCTCCCTGCTGGGGGGGGGTGCGGGGAGTCTCCTTGACATTCTCTCCTCTCCTTCTGCAACCTCCCCCCAACACATGGGCACACACACACTCTCAAATAAAGAGATCTTAAAACCAACAACAAAACCTGTTGTTAGCAGTTGTAATTTGACGTGGTCTTATGTTTAGGGCCGACTAAATGAACTGATGTCCCAAATCAGGATGCAGAATCATTTTGGAGCAGTCAAATCTGAGGAGAGATACTACATAGATGCAGATCTGTTACGAGAAATCAAGCAGGTAAGTGCACCAGCGCCTTTTAGAAAGGGAAGTCACTTCACATCCATTAGGCTTGCTGCTGCCCAAAAGAGAAACAGAAGTGTTGACAAAGATGTGATTAAAATACAATCCTTGCGCATCGCTGGTGGTGATGTAAAATGGTGTGGCTGCTGTGGAAGTTTTTCAAAAATTAAGCCTCTGCGGACCATATGATCCTGCAGTTCTGCTTCTGGATGTGCCCCTGGAGGAACCGAGAGCCGGGACTGCGATGCTGCGCTCCTGTGTTCCTGGCAGTACTCCCAGTAGCCACAATGTGGAAGGGACCAGGTGTCCACAGACCGATGAATAAACCAGATACGGCGTATGTACCTTGTAGGATTATCATTCAGCCTTAAAAGCAAAGGAAATTCTCACACCCCTGCAACATGGATGAATCCTGAAAATGTTAGGGCAAGTGAAATAAGCCAGTTTCAAAGGACACATTGCAGGATACCGAGTGCAGCTCACAGTAGAAGGCAGTCGCCAGGGGCCGGAGGGGAGGGGAGTGAGGAACATACATTTATGAGGTACAGATTTACTTGGGAAGATGAAAGTTGTAAAGGTAGAGTTTTATATAATGTGCATATACTTAATGCTGCTGAACTGTACACTTTGAAGAATGGTTAAAATGGATATTTCCATGTTTTTTATATTTTATAATAAAAGATGAACTCAGTTAGTAGAGGCAGAAAGTCCCTAGTCCCTGGTATTTCAGCGATAGGCGGTAGTGGCGGCGGCCCCAGCACTTGAGAAGACATTAGAGCTGCATCATGTCAGTCCTTACTCTGTACCTGCCTCATCCACACTTCATTTACGGTTGGTGATCTGGATGTACATTAAAGTCTGACAAGTAAGTGCTCTGTGTCCTGTATTCCCAGCTTGTACGCCACAGAAATTGTGACTAGGTCCAGTTACGGATCCCCTCAGCCCTCAGGGGACCTAGGTGGAGGCTGGGGTAGCCACAGCCGCTCCATTTTTAGGCTCATCTGGTTTGAAAATTTTGGGGAAGTACTGCTCTAGCTTTATTTTCTCCAGTATAAATACAGTCTGTGGTTATTTTTCATTAAATCAAATTATACCTAAAGATAGAAAAATGGTAAATTTTATAGAACATTGTGGGTGGGACTGTTGGCAGGGCCCTGAGGATTTTAGATGGTTAAAATTGTCAGCCACAAATCCAGTTTTATTATGTGCTTTGGAATGAATATTGTCATTTTACACAGCTAAAGGCCAGCATCGCAGTCCTGGGTTCTTGGGAACTTGGGTACATAGACACTTGATTATATCCCATGGTAAGTACCTACAGTAAAATGAGCTGAGAATGACTTCAGGCTGTTGAGGTAAAGAGCTGGATTAGAGTTGATGCAGTAATCTGGAGTAACAGAAGCACCTACCACACCAGCAAAACGCGGTGTTTGTTTTGGGATCGAATCACATCTCCTCACCTAGTGTAGGAAGTTGACCAGGTTTCGTACCTGCATCTCAGTTGTTTTCGCTGCAGCACCACAGGGTGCCTAAAAGAATGTTAAGTAACTTATTTAGTAACCTTGAGGCTCTAAAAACTGCCTTAACACCTGGATACTTGAAATGGTCAGCAGCTGTGGTTACCACCACTACCGTCGCATACTTGTACTCAAAACCGGAAAACTCCGTTTACAGAGCGAGGATTGTGCTGGTCATCAGTATTCGGGTACCTTCTTGCATTCTATTTTAATATAAAATCTGCGTCTTCTGTAAAATTTCTGTTGCAGAGAGTCATGTGAGCTTGTTTTTCACGGCGCGTTATTCTGGGTCATAGAAGTGTGGTCGCAAAAGACGGAGTGCGGCTGTGTGGTGCGCACGTGCCCTGGAGAGCGGCGGTTTTAGGGCTGTATTGCCAGTAAAAGAGTGAAAAAAAGTCCTTATTCCTGTGGGCAATTTGCAGCTTGATAGATGACTATAATCTATTTTTAAATTTCTTCTAGCATTTGAAACAACAACAGGAGGGCCTCAGCCACCTGATCAGCATCATAAAGGATGACTTGGAAGACATCAAGTTGGTAGAACACGGACTGAACGAAACCATCCACGTCAGAGGCGGGGGCTTCAGCTGACACCGCACCGACCTCCGCTGGCGGCTTGTCAGACTGTCCTCTGTACATCAGACCTCCCTTAGGAAGGAGACTGACCACACGGAGGGGAAAAAAGGGAAACAGTCCTCTCCGGGCTTTTGAGGAGGTTACTGACGATTTACTTTTCACCAGATCTGAAAGGACATCCGCTTCACAGCCCTTCAGAGGGAGCCTCTGGCAGATTTACGCCTGAAAGCTGTTCTCCACTATAGAAGAGAAGTACGTGATTACTAAAAATATGTACTATTGTACATTTTGACAACAGCATTGTTCTTAAAACTAATCAGTGTTTAAGTATTTTCCATTGAGCCTTTACTCTGCTTTCCATAGCAAGTAGATACGAAACACCTGCTTCGCACATAACAACATAAACTACATGGCCACTTGGCTGTTGGAGCTTCGTACTTCAGAATGTCAGTGTACATCTGCTTTTATATTTGTGAATTCATCTGTGGGAGGAGTAAAGGAAATCGAAGAGTATTTAATGATTAATGTGGTTTTCTTTTCATTCTATAAAGATTTGAAAATATATTTTTATATTATTTTACTTATTTGAAATTTACAGAACACATTTAAGTGATTAGGATATAGCAAAATTACATTTTATCGTTTTTGCAACATTTTCTTTTTAGGCCTTTTTATTTCTAAAGATGAAAACGGAAATAAATTCTTGATTGTCATTACTTTTATGTAATTCAGTCTGATGCTTTATTTGGCTATGGGAGAGTAACCATGTCTTCACAAGTATTAAATCATCCTCACAATTCAAGAATTTCAGTCTTTCCTTGAGTCTGATTTTTCCCACCTAAAGAAAATGTATCAATGCTGAGATATTTTGACAAGGTTATGGCAGATAAAACTTATTTCAGGTGTCATCTATGGTAAAGAATTCCCTATCGTTAGTATTTGAAAACATTGGAAAATCTGAATTAGACATCATGTGAAAGTGATTTTTTAAGTCTGATAATTTTGAACAATTTCTGATTACAGACTTCAGCCTGGCCTGTTGACCAGGTTGTAATGCTCTACCTTTTGTTGTAATGCTCTTGCAATGCTCTAACTTCGCACTGGCTTGTAACGAGAAGTGTTTTGAGAAGCGGGCCCATGAATCTTGGCGCTGTGTTGACAGGGAAGGTGAGGAGTGGTAAATATCCAGAGGTCATCCTTTCAGATCCCACTGAACAAATTTGTCCAGTTGCAAACCAGGAGACTGGTAATTTTTAAATATGATTCTGATTCTAAGTTCGCTGCTAAAAGTTTGTCATACCCTCTTCCGTCACACCTTCCTGATCAATTCGTTGCCATTTCAATTGTGCTGGAAGAGGAATTTCTCTTCCTTTGTGTTTTCTCCTTGGCCCAGAAAACAGCCAATCTCACTCTTCTCTTCCATGTAGCAGAGTATAGGAGGAATTTGTCCTAGACACCCTCGTATTAGGACTTGATCTAACCAACGAGCAGTTTTACTCATTGAGCCGTAAATGCTAGTGCACAGACTGCTAATCACGCATGCCATGTTCACTTCTCTAGCCTTTCATTTTTCGTGCTCTGATGTTCTTGGGCTGATATTTTCACAAGATAAATACTCCTAGGCAGGGCCCAGGATCTGCCTTTTTTTTTTTTTTTTTTTAAAGATTTTATTTATTTATTTGTCAGAGAGAGAGGGAGAGAGAGCGAGCACAGGCAGACAGAATGGCAGGCAGAGGCAGAGGGAGAAGCAGGCTCCCCGCAGAGCAAGGAGCCCGATGTGGGACTCGATCCTAGGACGCTGGGATCATGACCTGAGCCGAAGGCAGCTGCCCAACCAACTGAGCCACCCAGGCGTCCCCAGGATCTGCCTTTTAAAGACCGGCCCAGCCGGCCTCGTAAGTTTCAAGCCCACGGACCGCATGTGTGCAGGCGGGTCTATCCTCTGTTCCTGTGGCCTTTCGGAGAACGGGACTCAGTAGAGGTGCGGTCAGAGCAAGTACAGGACAGATTCTTGTGTGCGGGGTAGGAGGGGCAAGGACCCATTTTGGCCTGAGGACTAAGTTGTGTTCTCCAGCACAGTTTCTAGAAGTTCTAATAGACAAGTCCTCTCAAGATTCTGAACGCGAGGAGAGAAGAGCAGCACTGCAGCGCACCGAGACTGCAGGGAAGATGGTGGCATGGGAGGGTGCTGGGCTCTCCTCCCGCCACAGAGACACTGAAGATGCAGCCAACTCTGAAAATGACCTCAGCGCTAACAGCCCAGCTCTCCCACAGCTACAGACAGAAACACACTGAGAAGGGCAGGGGCCGCAAAGATGCAGCTGAGAATTAGCTAGCGTGGTGGTCACCCCGGAGGAAGAGGGATACACAGGCATGGAGGGCTTCCCGAAGGAGGGGGTCAGATCCCAAATAGGGCACTCCCGACCCTGGAGGTCACAGAGGAGATGAGCCACAATAACCTCTGGCTTGCAAATCAACAGGACTTCTCACTGGGAGACTTGGAGGGCAACAGGAAACAGAGACTCCACTCTTAAAGGGCCAGAACCCTATATAACTGGGTTCAAGAACCAGCACGAAGGCAGCAGTTCAGTGTCTGGCTTAGATGGGAAGATTTATTGACTAATTATAAGGGTAAGTGCTGGAGGAGTATGATCTGTCGATGCTCCACGGAAAGACATGCTGGTGTACACAGTTGTTCTTGACCTCCCTCCTCGAGCTTCACTGGCCAGAGCTGGCAGGAAACCACTGACACTCTGTCTACCTTGCTATCACCCCTCATCCAGCCCTGGTGTTCCCCTGTGGACCTGTCCCAGCAGGCTCCCCTCCAGAGCAGCTCCCGCCACGCTAGGCCCAGCAGGCAACCTCTTCCTAGCACCCCCCACCCCTCCCAAAACAAATCCTGCCCCAGGGAGCGGGGGAGAGGGACCACGCCCTGCCCTCCTGCACACACACAACAGTTGCAGCGAGGCCTCCCAGCACCTGCAGAGGCACTAACCGCGCCCCCGGTCAGCACACCCAGAGCAGTGCAGCCATGCCTGGCAGCCGGCCGTGCAGGGAACAAGCCCCGCACACCGGGCGCCCGCAGCGGTCGTCCGCAGCGGTCGTGACCAGTCACTGCAGCCAGCCCTGCCCACCAGTGTGCGCGCAGCCGCGGCAGCCAAGTCTCTCTCCTGTGCCGGGGGCCGGCTCTACCCACCAGTGCATCCTTAGCAGTCATGGCCCAGTCACAACAGGAGGGTGTGTGCAGCCCACACGTGACCCCCTGGAGTGCTGGGTCTTGGTGACGAAAGGGACTACGCTACTGGGCCCCACAGGATGACTTCTACATAAGGCCACTACTTTCAAGACTAGGAGATGTAACCGACCTACCCAATACATAGAAACAGACAAAATGAGACAACGAAAGAAGACAAACCTCAGGAAAAGGGCTAAGCGAAAGACAAGCAATTTACTTGATAAAATTTCCAAGCAATGGTCATAAAGATGCTCAGACTTGCGACCAGAGTGGATACACTGAGAACTCTAGCGGACAAGAGCCAGTGAGAGCGGAAAAATAACCGAAATGAAAGTTACGCTAGAGAACCAAGAGCATGTCAGATGGCGCAGAAGAACAGCTCACCAAACCAGAAGACGGGGTAGTGGAAACCTCTGAAGTGGAGCAAAAAAAAATTTTAAAAAGAAGGCTAGGGAACTCTGCAGTATCAACTGTACCAACATTTGTTTTAGAGGGATCCCAAGAGAAGAGAGAGGCAGAAAACTCTGCGGAAGGAAATGGGCATCCAGGTCTGGGAACCCCCAAACAATTGAATCCAAGAAGGTCTACACCGAGACACATACTAATTAAAATGTCAAATCAAAGATAAAATCTTAAAAGCTTCAAGAGAAAAGCAACTAGTTCCATACAAGGGGAACCCCATAAGACTATGAGCTAACCGCTCACCAGAAACTGCAGGCCAGATGCGAGTGGTGAAAGTGCTGAAAGGAAAAAAAAACTAAAACCAAGAATATTCTACCCAGCAAAGTTATTCAGAATTGAAAGAGAGATACAGAGTTTCCCAGCAAAATTTTAAAAAGTTCCACTACTAAATCAGCCTTATAAGAAATGTTAAAGAGACTTCTTTAAGCAGAAAAGGCCGTAACGAATAAAACCATGAAAGAAAAATTTCACTGGTGAAAGCAAAATATAGTAAAAGTACAAGATCACTTATAAAGCTAGTATGTAGGTTCAGACACAAAAGTAGTAAAATCAATTATATCTACAATAACTAAAGGATACACAACCATGTAAAATATGACATCATATACATAAAATATGGACAAGGCACATAGAAAATGTGGTTTTAGAATGTGTTTGAACTTAAATGACCATCATCTTACTACAGACTAACATATCATCTACACATTACACACACACACACACAGGATGTTATATAGGAACATCATGGTAACCACAAACCAAAAACCTGTAAGTGATACACAAACAATAAAGAAGAATTCAAGCCTAACACTAAAGGATGTCATCAAATCACAAGGAAAGAAAGCAAGATAAGAAAAAAGGATGGGTGGCTCAGTCACTTGAGCATACGACTCTTAATTTTGGCTTAGGTCATTATCTCAGGTTGTGAGACTGAGCCCCACATCAGGCTCCACACCTAGTGGAGTACAGAAAACAACAAAACCAAACCAGGAAACTACATTAAACAACCAGGAAACAATAAAATGGCATAAGGACATGCCTATCAACAATTACTTTAAATGTAAAGAGACTAAATGTTCCAATCAAAAGACAAAAGGTGACTGAATGGATTAAAAAAAAAACCACGACCCATCTGTATGTTGCCTACCAGATACTCCCTTCAAACCTAAAGACAACACAGACTGAAAGTGAAAGGAAAAAGATACTCCATGCAAAATGAGGCCAGGAAAAAAAAAAAAAAAAAAAAGCCAAGGCAGTGATACAGATGTCAGGCGCAGCAGACTTCTAAACGGAAACCGGCTGGCTGGGAGGATGGGGGAGTAAGAGGGCCCTAAGCTCACCCAGTCCCATGGCTACAACTAGACAACACCCACGTCAGTGTAAATAGCCTGGAAAACAACGCGAAGACTGGCAGGACACACTTCACAGCTAAAGGCTAGAAGAGGCCACAGGGAAGAAGGCAGGAAGGGCCAATCAGAGCACGGCGTCCACGGTGGGGAGGGGCTGCTGTGCAGAGAAGGGCAGAAAACGGACTTTCACAGGAGGGAGTCAGTCCACAGATGGCAAAGACAAATCTCCGTAATACTTGCCTTTGAAAGTGAGAGGCGCTGATTACTTTAAGTTCTTAAAACCAGCAGGACTTAAAGCCCAGAATTTTAAAAATTAGCGGGTTCGGCTCAGCCTGGACAGCATTTGAAGTGGAGTCTCCGCCATGAAGAGAAAGCACAACAAACAACCCACAAATACAGCTTAGAGCGAGCAGTTTGAACCCCCCCAGGGGCAGATGGGAGGGATAATGATTTCCTCGGCTCAGAACGCAGCCCACGGACGGGCATCACAGGGAAACCCTCCAGGAACAAAGGAGCTGGTAGGCACCATTTTCCTCCTCCAAGCCCCAGCATAAACCACGGCCACCTATGAAAAGTAATGTGGTGCTCAAACTCCTTCCCGACCTGGCCGGCACCAAGTCCTTGCCTCAGCGGATCCGCCCTTCCCAGTCAGACCGGCCTGAGTCCTGGCTCCGTGGGCCCCTCCCCGAGAAGACCTCTGCAAACCCTGCGCGCACCACCTCCCCTGACCCAGCCATTTTACAGGACCTCAGTTCCTCTGGCGGGGGGGTAGGTCTCATTTTGCAGGCAGACCACTGCACACCGTGCTGCCTACAACAAAGAGCCTCTGCAGAAACTGGACCGAAGGAAAAAAAGAGACAAAGACTCAACAGCAGAGCACACGTGACACACACAGGAGACACACTAGGCACTGGGGACCAGGGGTCGCTGCACTGCAGGGCACTACAGGACCGCTCCTTCACAACGTTATTATTGTTAAGAGCAAAAGAAGTAGCTGACTTTCCTAACCTAAAACAGGTACAGAAAGTCAGACAAAATGAGACAGAGAAACATCTCCCAAATGAAAGAACAAGGACCAAACCCCAGCAAGAGACCAAGTGAAAAGGATATAAATAACATGCCCAGAAGAGAATTAAACTAATGATCATAAGATACTCACTGGTCTGGAGAAAAGAGTGGAGGACATCAGTGAGACCCTTAACACAGAGATAAAAAAACCAATCAGACAGGAACACAATCAATGACACTAGAATACACCTGACAGAATAAACAGCAGGCTAGGTAAAGTGGAGGAACAAATTAATCACCTGGAAAGCGCAGTAATGAAGAGTAAACTAAGCTGAGAAAAAGACAAAATTAGGCAAGCTGAGGATAGTCTTAGGAACTCAGTGACTCCATCAAGTGTAATAACATCCACACTACAGGGATCTCAGAAGAAGAGAGAGAGAAAGGGGAAGAAAATTTATTTAGAAGAAATAATAGCTCCAAACTTTCCTAATCTGGGGAAGGAAAGAGATACCCAGATCCAGGAGGCACAGAGATTCCCCCCCCCCACCCCAAATTTAATCAAAGGAGGTCCAAACCAAGACATAGGAATTAAAATGTCAAAAAGTAGTGATAAAGACAAAATTTTAAAAGCAAGAGAAAAGACAGTTATATGCAAGGGGAAACCCCCTAAGACTATCAGAGGCTTTTCAGCAGAAACTTTGCAGGACAGAAGAGAGTGAAATGATACATTCAAAGTGCCGAAAAGGGAAAAATCTGCAACCAAGAATACTCTATCCAGCAGGACTGTCATTCAAACTAGAAGGAGAGATAAACAGTTTCCTCAACAAAAACTAAGGAGTTCACAATCACTTAACCAGCCCTACAAGAAATACTAAAGGGGAATTCTGAGTAGAAAAACCATTAAGTCAGAGTATGAAAAATAAAAAACACAAAAGCAATAAAAATAAATATTTCTGTAAAAATTAGTCAAGGGATTTGTAAGGTAAAAGGAGGTAAACACGGGGAGGGGAGGAGTAGAGAATGGGTTTAAACTTTAGTGACCATCAACTTAATATAGACTGCTCTGTGCAAAAAAAATTATATACAAACCTAATAGAAACCACACATTAAAAACCAGTATGCGAAGAATAAAGAGAATAAAGATATGCAAAGAATAAAGAGAAAGGAATCCAAGTATATCACTAAAGAAAACCAAAAACCATAAAAGCTAGAAAATAATTAGAGGAAATTTATAGAAACCACCACAAAGCAAGTAACAAAATGGCAATAAATACATATCTATCAGTAATTATTGTGAATGTAAATGGACTAAACATTTCCATCGAAAGACACAGGGTGTAGGGCACCTGGGTGGCTCTGTTGGGTGTCTGTTTTGGTTTCAACTTGGGTCATGATCTCAGGGTCATAGGACTGAGCCCCTCGTTGGGCTCCACACTCAGTGGGGAGTCTCCTCTCCCTCTCCTTCTGCCCCTCCCCGTGCATGCACGTGCTGTCTAAAATGGGTAAATAAATCTTTAAAAAAAAGAGGACACAAGGTGACAGAGTAGATAAAAAAAAGACCCACCTATACGCTGCCTACAAGAGACTCATTTCAGACCAAAAGACACCCACAGACTGAAAGTGAGAGGATGGGGGGGCCTCTGGGTGGTGCAGTTAAGCCTCTGCCTTTTGGCTCATGTCACGATCCCAGGATCCTGGGATTGAGCCCCAAGTCAGGCTCTCTGCTCAGCGGGGAGTGCATCTTCCTCCACCCTTCCCCCCACTCATGTTCTCTCTCTCTCTCTCAAATAAAAATAAATTTCAAAAAAATAAAGTGAGGAGGCACCTGGGTGGCTCAGTTGGTTAAGCATCTGCCTTGGGCTTAGCTCAGGTCATGATCTCAGGGTCCTGGGATCGAGCCCTGCATTGGGCTCCCTGCTCAGTAGGGACTCTGCTTCTCTCTCTACCCCTCACCCCACTCATGCTCGCTCTGTCTCAAATAATTAAATAAAATCTTTTTTAAAAATAGAAAGTGAAGAGATAGAGAAACATCATGCAAAGGGACACTGCGAGAAAGCCAGAGTAACAATACTTACACTGGACAAAATAGACTTTAAAACAAAGACTGTAACAGAAGACAAGTATACTATATAATAATAGAAGGGACAACCCAGTAAAAGGATATAATAATTAAATATTTATGCAACCAACATGGGAGCACCCCAATATATAAAACAGTAACATAAAAGAAATACTTAGTAGTAGTATAGTAATAGTAGGGGACACCAACACACCCCACTTACATGGGTGGACAGATCATCCAAACAGAAAATCATCAAGGAAACAATCGCTTTGAATGACACACTGGACCAGATGGACTTAACATCCATATTCAGAGCATTCCATCTTAAAACAGGAGAATACACATTCTTTGCAAGTGCACATGGAATATTCTCCAGAAAAGATTACATTTTAGGCCACAAAGCAAGCTTCAACCACTTAAAAAAAAAAAAAAAAGCCACACCATACATCTTCTCTGACCATACCACTATGAAACTAGAAATTAACTGCAAGAAAAAAATCTGGGACCACAAATACATGGAGGTTAAATAACATGCTATTAAACAATGAATGAGTCAACTAAGAATACAAAGCAGAAGTTAAAAATTACATGAAAACAAACAGATATGAGAACACAACAGTCCAAAAATCTTTGGGATGCAACAAAAGTGGTTCTCAGAGAGAAGTTCATAGCAACAGAAACCTACACCGAGAAACCAGAAAAATCTAAAGTAAACAACCTCATCTTATACCTAAAGGAGCTAGAAAAACAACAATAAACAAAACCCCGACTCAGCAAAAGGAAGTAAATAATAAAGGGCAGAAATGAATTACACAAAAACTAAAAACACAAAACAAAAACAAAAAAACACCAGATCAATGAAAACAGGAAGCTTATTCTTTGAAAGGATCAACAAAATGGATAAACCTCTAACAAGACTCAAAAAAAAAAAAAAAAAAAAGAAAAGAAAAGAAAAAAAGAGAGAGAGAATCCAAAGAAACGAATTCACTAATGAAAAAGGAGAAATAATAACCAGGACTATAGAAATACAAACATTTATAAGAGAATATTATGAAAACATACATCCCAAGAGATTGGATAACTCAGAAGAAATGGATAAATTCCTAGAAATATATAACCTATCAAAACTAAAGCAGAAAGAAATAGAGAATTTGAACAGACCAATTACCACAGTGAAACTGAATCAGTCATCAAAAAACTCCCCCAGAATAAAAGTCCAGGACAGATGGCTTCACAGGTGAAGCCTAGCAAACATTTAAAGAAGAGTTAGTACCCATTCTTCTCAAACTATTCCAAAAAAAACAGAAGAAGGAGGAAAACTTCCAAATTCATCCTATGAGGCTGGTAGCACCCTGATAGCAAAACCAGATAGAGACACTACAAAAAAAGAGAACTACAGAGCAATACCTTTCATAAATACAGATGCAAAAATCCTCAACAAAACATTAGCAAGCTGAATCCAACGATACATTAAAAAGTCATACAGCACAATCAGATCAGATTTAGCCCTAGATGTAAGGGTGGTTCAGTGTTCACGAAACAATCAATATGACACATCGTATCAAAAGGAGAAAGGATAAAAAATGTACAATCACTCCAATAGCTGCAGAAACAGCAAGTGACAAAGTACAACATCCACTCACAATAAAAACCCTCAACAGAGTAGGTCTAGAGGTAATGGTCTAAAGGCAACATGTCTCAACATAATGAAGGCCTGATATGAAAAACCCAACATCATATCCAACAGTGAAAATAGGAGAGCTTTCCCCCTATGGTTAGGAACAAAACAAGGACATATACTCTCCCCAATTTTATTCAACGTAGTACTGGAAGTCCTAGTGGCAACAATCACACAACAAAAAAGAAATAAAAGGCATCCAAACCGGCAAGAAGAAGCCAAACTCTATTTGCAAATGACATGATACTATAGACAGAAAACCCTAAAGATTCCATCAAAAAACTACTAGAACTGATAAATGAATTAAGTAAAGTTGCAGGATACAAAATCAATATACAGAAGTCTGTTGTTGCCTTCTTATACACTAATAATGAAGCATCAGAAAGTGAAATTAAGAAAACTGAGCCTGGGTGGGTCAGTCAGTTAAGCATCTGCCTTCTGCTCAGGTCATGATCCCAGGGTCCTGGGATTAAGCCCCGAATTGGGCTCCACATTTGGTGGGGAGTCTGCTGTCCCTCCCCTTCTGCTCCTCCTCCTGCTTGTGCTGTCTCTCTCTCAAATAAATAAATCTTTTAAAAGTAAAAGAAAACAATCCCATTTGCATTTGCACCAAAAACAAAATATCTAGGAAAAAAACAAAGAGATAAGAGATCTGTACTCTAAAAACTGTAAAACACTGATGAAAGAAATTCAAGATGATGCAAAGAAATGAAAAACATTCCATGCTCATGGGTTGGAAAAAAACAAATACTGCTAAAATGCCTATAACTACCCAAAGCAATCTACAGATTTAATGTAATTCCTGTCAAAATACCAACAGCATTTTTCACAGAGCTAGAACAATCCTAAAATTTGCATGGAACTACAAAAGATCCTGAACAGCCAAAGAAATCCTGAAAAAGAAAAACAAACCTGGAAGTATCATATTTCCCCGATTTCAAGTTATGTTACAAAGCAGTAGTAACTAAAACGGTATGGCATAAAAACAGACACACAGATCAATGGAAAAGAACAGAAACTCCAGAAATCCACAATTATGTAGTCAATCGTCATCAAAGGAGGAATGAATACGGGAAAGAGACAGTCTCCTCAGCAAATGGTGCTGAGAAGACTGGACAGCAACAAGCAAAACAATGAAACTAGACCACTTTCTTTCCCCACACACAAAATAAACTCAAAATGGATTAAAGACCTAAATGTGAGACCTGAAATAAAACCCCCTGAAGGGAGCACAGACAATAATTTCTCTAGTATCAGCCGTAGCAACATTCCTCTAGGCATGTCTCCTGAGGCAAGGGAAATAAAAGCAAATATAAATTACTGGAAATTCATCAAAATAAAAAACTTCCACACAGCAAAGGAAACGATCAAAACTGAAAGCGAACTTACTGAATGGGAGAAGATATTTGCAAATGACATAACCGATAAATGGTATCCAAAACATATAAACAACTGATCCAACTCAATACCCAAAAAACAAATAATCTGATTTAAAAACGGGCAGAAGAATATGAACAGACATTTCTCCAAAGAACATCCAGATCATCAACAGACACAGGAAAGGATATTCAACATCACTCAACATCAGAGACATGCAAACCAAAACCACAATGTGGTATCGCCTCACTCCTCAGAAGGGCTAAAATAAAAAGCACAAGAAACAAGAGTCAGTTAAGATGTGGAGAAAAAGGAACCCTCTTGTACTGTTGGTGGAAATGCAAATTGGCACAGCCACTGTAATAGTATGGAGAGTTCTCAAAAAATTAAAAATAGAACTACCCTATGACCTAGGAATTGCACTACTGGGTATCTACCTAAAGAATACAAAAACACTAATTCAAAGGGATATGTCCACCCCTATGTTTATTGCAGCATTATTTACAATGGCCAAATTATGGAACAGCCTAAACGCCCATCTATACATGACCAGATAAAGATGAGGTGGTGTACAGAACAGTGGAGTATTATTCAGCCGTAAGAACTAAATCTTGTCATTTGCAACAACATGGATGCATCTAGAGAGTATAATGCTAAGGAAAATAAGTCACTCAGAGAAAGACAAATGCTTTATGACCTCACTCACATGTGGAATTTAAGAAACAAAACAAACGAGCAAAGGAAATTAAAAAAAAAGAGAGAGAGAGAGAGCACTTGGGTGGCTCGGTTGGTTAAGCATGTGCCTTCTTCAGCTCAGGTCATGATCCCAGCATCCTGAGATCAAGTCCTGCACTGGGCTCCCTGTTCAGCGAGGAGTCCGCTTCTCCCTCTGCCTGATTCCTCTCTGCTCATGCTCTTTCTCTGTCATAAATAAATAAAATCTTAAAAAGAGAGAGAGAGAGAGACAAACCAAGAAACAGACTCAACTACAGAGAACAAACTGAGGGTACCAGAGAGGAGGTGGGTGAGGGGAGGGACAAATAAGGGATTGGGATTAAAGAGTGCACTTATCATAATGAAAAAAAAATGATTAAAAATAAGTAAGTAGATAAAATGAAGACTATAACAAGGGATAAGGGTATTAAAAAATGATAAAGGGATCAATCCAACAAGAGGATATAACGATTACAAATAATTACCCAACATACGAGCACCTAATATATGAAGTAAATATTAACTGACCTAAAGGGAGAAACTAGCCCTGATACAATTAATAGTAGACCCCACTTACATCAACAGGTAATCTAGACAGAAAATGAGTAAGGACATTGTGACCAGATGGTTTTAACAGATATATACAGAATATTCCATCCCACAACAGAATATACATTCTTTTCAAGTGCACAAGGAACATTTTCCATAAAATATCATGTTAGGTCACAAAACAAATCTCAATAAATTTAAAGTGAAATCATATTAAGGATCTTTTCCAACCATAACATTATGAAACCAGAGCTCTCTTACAAGAAAAAACTTGAAAAAACACAACCACATGAAGACTAAACAACATCCTATTCAATAAACAATGGGTCAAGAAAGAAATCAAAAAGAAAAATGAAAAAAATACCTCAAGACAAATGAAAATGGCAACACAATGGTTCAAAATCTTTGGGGTGTAGCAAAAGAAGTCCTAAGAGGAATGTCAGTAGCACTAAACCTATTTATCAAGAAACAAAAACTTTACACAATCTAATCTTATACCTAAAGGAACCGGAAAAACAACAAAGCTCAAGGTTAGTAGGAGGAAGGAAAATTATAATAAAGATCAGAGCAGATGGGGCGCCTGGGGGGCTCAGTGAGTTAAGCCTCTGCTTTCGGCTCAGGTCATGGTCTCAGGGTCCTGGGATTGAGCCCTGCGTCGGGCTCTCTGCTCAGCGTGAAGCCTGCTTCCCCCTCTCTGCCTGCCTCTCTGCCTACTTGTGATCTCTTTCTCTGTCAAATAAATAAATAAAATCTTAAAAAAAAAAGATCAGAGCAGAAATAAATAACATACAGACTAAAAAATATATATAAAAGTGATTAATGAAACTATGCTGTTTCTTGAAAAGATAAACAAAACTGGTAAATCTTAAACCAAACTCATCAAGAAAAAAGAGGACCCAAACAAATCAGAAATAAAAGAAAAGTTACAGCAGACACCAAAGGATTATAAAAGACAAGAGACGACTATGAAAAATGCATGTCAACAAATTAGACAATGTAGAAGAAATATATACATTTCCAGAAACATACAATCTTCCAAGATTGCATCAGGAAGAAAGAGAAAAACTGAACAGACCAATTACTGGTAACAAAATTGAATCAGTAATCAAAAAACTCCTAACATCAAAAGTCTAGGACCAGATAGCTTCACAGATAATTTCTACCCAATATTTATTTTTTTAAAAGATTTTATCCATTCATTTGTCAGAGTGAGAGAAAGCTCACAGCAGAGGGAACAGTAGGCAGAGGGAGAAGCAAGCTCCCCGCTTAGCAAGGAGTCCGATGCAGGACTCGATCTCAGGACCCTGGGGACCATGACCCGAGCTGAAGACACCTGCACTGTCTGAGCCACCTGGGTGTCCTCTAGCCAACATTTAAAGAAGAGCTAATACCTATCCTTCTCAAGCTATTTCAAAAAGTAGAATAGGAAAGAATGCTTCCAAATTCATTCTGCCAAGAACAGCACCGTTCTGATACCAAACCCAGAGAGAGGAACTACAAAAAAAAAAAAATTACAGATCAATATCCCGATGAACATAGATGCAAAAATTCTCCAAAAAATATTCACAAACTAAATTCAACAATACATTAATAAAAGGATCATTCACCACTACCCAGTGGAATTTATTTCAGGGATGCAAGGACAGTTCAATGTCTACAAATAAATCAACATGATGTATCACATTAACAAAATTAAGCATAAAAATTATATGATCATTTCAATAGATGTAGGAAAAAACACATGACAGAATTCAATATCCATTTATGATAAAAATTCTCAACAGGGTTGGTAGAGAGGAACCGTACCTCAATGTAATAACAGGCCATATATGACAAGCCTACAGCTAACATACTCAGTGGTGAAAAGCTGAAAGCTTTTCTTCTAAGATCAGGAACAAAACAAGGATGTCCACCCTCACCACGTTTACTCAACATAGTACTGGACATCCTAGCCTTGGCAATCAGACAAGAAAAGGAAATAAAAGGCATTCAAATTGGTAAAGAAGAAATGAAACTGTCACTATTTGCAGGTGACATTACACTATTATATAGAAAACCCTAAAGACTCCACCAAAAAACTACCAGAACTAATAAATGACTTAGTAAAGATGCAGGATAAAAAATTAGTATATAGAATCTGTTGTGTTTCTATATACTAGTAACTACCAGAAAGAGAAATTAACAATCCCATGTACAATGACCTCACAAAGAACAAAATATCTAGGAATAAATGTAAAAGGAGGCAGAAGACCTGTATTCTGGAATGATTAAGATTACCGATGAAAGAACCTAAAGATGACACAGATGAACGGAAAGACATTCTGTGCTAATGAACTGGAAGAAGAATGTTAAAATGTCCAGCCAACCAAAGCAATCCACAGAGCCAGTACAATCCCTATAAAATGCCAATAGTATTTTTCATAGAACTAGAATGAATAATGCTATAATTTGTATGGAACCACAAAAGACACCAAATTGACAGCAGTCTTGAGAAAGAACAAAGCTGGAGGTATCATGCTGCTTTATTCAAACTATACTATAAACCTGTCGTGTTCTAAACAGTATGGTACCAACACAGAAAAAGACACACGGATCAACTGAACAGACTGGAGAGGCCAGAAATAAACCCATATTTATATGGTGAATTAATCTATGATAAAGAAGGAAGAATATACAACATGGAAAAGACAGTCTCTTTGATAAATGGTGCCGGGAAAACTGGATAGCTACATGCAAAAGAATGAAATTTGATCACTTTCTTATACCACACACAAAAAAATAAACTCAAAATGAATTAAAGAACTAAATGTGAGACCTGAAACCATAAAACTCCTAAAAGAAAACATAGAGGTAATAAACTTACGGATATTGGCCCCAGAAATATTTTCCTGGATCTGTCCCCTCAGACAGGGAAAAAAAGCAAAAATAAATACCTGGGAATATATTAAATGAAAGGCTTTTTGCACAGCAGAGGACCATCAACAAAACAAAAAGGCAACCCTATGGAAATAGGAGAACATATTTGCAAATTATGTATCTCATAAAGGGATGATATCTAAAAAATATAAAGAATTCACACAACTAATCAAAAAAATAAACATGGGCAGAAGATCCAAATATGAATTTTTACAAAGAAGACCTACAGAATACCAACAGACACATGAAGAGCTGCTCACCATTACTAATCATTAGGGAAATGCAAACCAGAACAACAGTGAGGTATCACCTCACACCAGTCAGAATGTCTAGTACCAGAGAGACAAGAACTAACAAGTGTTGGTGAGAATGCAGAGAAAAGGGAACACTGGGGCATTGCTGATGGGAATGTAAATTGGTGAAGCCCATACAGAAAATGGAATGGAGGTTCCTCAAAAAATTAAAAATAGAAATATTACATAATCCAGTATTTCCACTACTAGATATTTAGCCAAAGAAAACCAAAACACTAACTCAAAAAAACATATGTATCCCAAGTTCACTGAAGAATAATTTATAATAGCCAAGATATGGAGCAACCCAGTGTCCACTAAAAACGAATGGACAAAGAATTTGTGGTATATATCCAGTGGAATATCACTCAGCCATAAGGAGAAGGAAATCTTGTCCTCTGTGATGACATTAACTAGAGGGTATTTTGCTAATTAATTCAGACAGGGAAAGACAAATACCATATGATTTCATTTATAGGTCCTATCTTAAAGAAATAATGAACAAACAAAACACAGAAACAGACCCATAAATATAGAGAATTGGAGCTTGCCAGAGAGGTACAGGGATGGGCAAATGGATGAAGGGGATTAAGAGGTGCGAACAGTTATAAAACAGTAAGCCACAGGGATGAAAAATAAAGCATAGGCAATATCATCAATTCTACTGTAATAACTTTGTATAATGACAGCTGGTAACTGCACTTACTGTGGTCAACATTTCATAACATACAGAATTCTTAAGTCACTTTGTATATCGGAAACCAATATTATATTGCGTGTAAACTATATTCAATTAAAAAATTTTAAAATAAATATAAGTAGGAATTCCCGGGCGGCTCAGTCAGTTAAGCGTCCACCTTCAGCTCAGGTCATGGTGCCAGGACCCCGCGACTGAGTCCCACATTGGGCTCCTTGCTTAGCAGGGAGCCTGCTTCTCCCTCTCCCACTCCCCCTGCTTGTGATCTCTCTCCCTCTCTCTCTGACAAATAAATAAAACCTTCCAAATAAATAAATAAATAAACAAATATAAATAAGCCAGATTGGTGGAGGGGGGGAGTGTGCAGACAACGTTTTTTAAAAAGCACATTGAGTCCGTAACACCTAAGTCTAGATTTTAAGTAGTTTTTCTCTTATCTTTCAAGGTAGACTTAAATCCTCTTTTTAAAAAATTTTTTTAAAGATTTTATTTATTTATTTGACAGAGAGATGCACAGCGAGAGAGGGAACACAAGCAGGGGGAGTGGGAGAGGGAGAAGCAGGCTTCCTGCCCAGCAGAGAGCCCAATGCAGGGCTCAATCCCAGGACACTGGGATCATGACCTGAGCCAAAGGCAGATGCCTAATGACTGAGCCCCCCAGGCGCCCCAGACTTAAATCCTTTTTGAAACACTGCAAAATTTAAACAAGTGCCAGTTACCAAAGCCCATGCCTAAACCAGTCACTATTCAACTACCACAATACCCTGGGGAAAAGAGTAATATAGTGTATAATCTCATTTTTTCCTTGCTTACTTAGCATATACATTCCTTCACTACTGTCTATTTTTGTCAATTAATATGAGATTTAAGTCAGGGACCATATGTGAAAAACTTGGTAAACAATCATGTTTACAGAAATACAAAGTGTTTATATATCAACGAAAGATGATGAGATTGTTGGATGATAGTATTTGAAGTCAAAGTTTGATCCTTCAAAGATGAGTAAAACTTCCTTAAAATTCTAATTTAGGAATTAAATTCTTGTTAGTCACTAACGGTACTGGATATTTTAATATCTGGCAATTCTACTGAAATTATATCCAATAAATTTAAAGTCTTTTATTGAATTCAATCAGAAGAATACAGGGGTTTTTTTGCAATCATAAATATAGAAATAAATGGAAAATGAATTCTATGATCGATCTGGACCAACTGTGAATTTACAAAGTAAATAACAAATACTCAGTTCTCATTTTATCAGATGACTTTGATGAACAAGTGAAAAAATACATCATTCCTGTTGCCGGTTTCCTGTGGGATTCCTTGAGTATATTTTAAGTAAATAAAGAATACATTAGACTACAAAGCAACAAAGAGATTTATAGCAGAAGTAATGATTGAAATGATGAATGTCCCCAGCGGTGGAAGGAGCGTTTCGCCAGAGGATGCAGAGGGGTGGGTTTTGGGACCGGGAACTGGAACCGGATCTGGAGCTGTTGATGAGAACACACGGTCACTGACACATGTCATTTCTGATAGCCTCATGCACCTAAACCAGGTACCCTGATGTAGATGTTCAAGTTGAACTACAGACTTTCCTCAAACGCTAACCAGAAACAATGTTGGAATAAGTACAGTTCAATACAGATTTCAGGCTGTATTTTCATGTATATCACCAGGGTGTGTTGACGTAGTTTTTACCTAGGATGCCACAGCTTTTTTTTTTTTTTTTTTTAAGATTTTATTTACTTATTTGACAGAGAGTAGGCAGTAGGCAGAGAGGCAGGCAGGGGAGGGGGAAGCAGGCTCCCTGCTGAGTGGAAAGCCCAGATGCAGGCCTGGTCCCAGGACCCTGAGATCATGATCTGAGCCAAAGGCAGAGGCTTAATCCACTGAGCCACCCAGGCACCCTCCACAGCCTTTTTAGTATCTCTGTAGACAAGATACCTTTTGTTGTTCTTCAAGTTCTCTAGAATTTCTTAGCAATTTTTTGTTTTAATTTTTTGTATATACATGCAAGGTAGAGTTTGATTCTATTTCAAGACTGTATTTCACATGTATATGCTAATAGTTACCAATATGTGATTAAATACAGCTGCATTTTTAAACACTAAGCCCTGCCAACTGAAAAAAAAATGAATTTTTTCCCTCCATACATGGATCACTGGTCTGGAGGAAACAGTTTCCCTTTCACCTGAACTAGTGAAAAGAAACAGTATAGTCCGCTCATGTGAGGATGATCTGTTTCACACAGAATTATGTAACTGAATGATGGCTGTGCTTCGGTTTAGACTACACAAGGGAGGACTGGGAAGTATCCAAATGTAATCACACTCAGACTTCATACACAAGGCCTAGAGAAACAACCAATAAATTTTATAAGTCTTTAACTCCTATTATCAATTTACTCAACCATAATTATAAACACAGAGTTGTATGTATACAGATGGGGAAAGGGACAGACAGGTAGACTCATACATTAGTTTGTTACTATAGACCAGTGGTTCTCAAGGGATCAGTACGGCCCCCTATCAGGCAGTTTGGAATTTGTCAGGGGGGGTGGGGGTGGGGTGGGGTGTGTGTGTGTGTGTGTGTGTGTGTATACATATATATATATATATAAAGAATTAAATCTGTTGGGGCGCCTGGGTGGCTCAGTTGGTTAAGAGTCTGCCTTTGACTCAGGTCATGATCTCAGGATCGTGGGATCGAGCCCACGTGGTCTCCCTGCTCAGCAGGGAGTCTGCTTCTCCATTTCCCTCTGCCTCTGCTGCTCCCCCATGCTCATGCTTTCTCTCCTTCTCTCTCTCAAATAAATAATATAGTTTTTAAAAAGCTAAATTTGTCTTTAATGGGACCATCCCTACTAAAAGTTATCCGCATGTACACTAATGTCAGCATGAGTGTAGGGAAACTGTGAATTAGAATCTTGATCCTGAGTATTTCCTTGTCTTAAACCTTTTCCAAAATTTTGCTCCTTTTATAAATCATTTCCATTTGTAGGTAATCTTCAGGATCTCTAAAAAGAGCACACTGCTTCAAGTTGCTTTTTTTCTTTAATTTTATTTAAATTCAATGAACAAATACTGTATTATTGGTTTCAGAGGTAGAGGTCAATGATTCATTAGTCTTACATAATATCGAGTGCTCATTACATCACATGCCCTCCTTAAATCCAATTTGTATAAGTAAATACAATCATCTGTCCATTATTTCTTTTAGTATAATGTAGACCCTTACATATTGAAATCTATGCAATTTTGTTATAAATTATAGTTATATAAATAAATAACATTATATTGATATTCTTATGGGTGCGAGTAGGTCTTATCTATGAATGTTATTCCAGGACACTATAAAGGCTTTATAAATATTTGTTATAAAAAGGGAGACTGGATTGAGAGGGTTAAGAACCACTGCTCTAAACAAAACACACAGCTAAAAATGATTGCTTAAGAAATTAATTTACTCCCCCCATATCACACTAATAAATATTTGGATATGACATTATATCCCATATGATGATGCTTTAAACTCTTGAAACTTTGTACCTGTTATTGAAAAATAAGTCTGTCACTTTTTCTATATTGCAGATCAGACATTTATCAACTAAGGAAATGAAATATTTCTTACCAGGATTGCCGATATCTTCTTGACTTTTGTCTTCTAAAATATGAACAGATTTTGGGTTAACTATATTGTACATCTATTTACCCAGAAGAGAAAAATCTGATTAAATGATTAGGCAAACTTGGTTGTCTCTGACAATGGGTCTGCAGGGGAGAGTATCACGTTTAGATTTATGCATGGGGTTGAGGAAGGGTTTAATTTTTTCTCACTTTGCTCTTTGAATTTTTTTCACCATTATGTATATTTGTTTTCATTAAAAGAAAGATTAAACTTTCATATACAAAAAAAGGTACTTTTTCTGGACACTGAACTAATTCCCAAGTACAACATTAATACCCATCATTGAGTGCTTTCTGTGTGTCATACTTTGTGCTGATGATTTATGTACATCATCACATTTTTTACAGTCTCAGAAGGTGGGTATAGTTATCGGTATTATACAGATGTTCCTCAAAACTTGCATAAAATCACAGAGGTAGTCAGTGGCAGCAATGTCTAAATTTAAAGCCTCTGCTCTCAATTACTGTGATATACGACCTCAATTACAATGCTACACTAGCACTGAAATATTACAATATTGCCATATTTTGACAGCTTTGAAGCCAAATACCAATTCTAGGGGCCCAGGACAGAGGTGTATTTTCTGTAACTGCATCTGGTTGGAAGACAAGTGTCATATGACAGAAGGTGAACAAAATTTGAGAAGCCTGAGTCCCAGTTTTCTCTTTCCCGTCTTTAACAGGTTCCTCAAGCTTCCTATATCCCATATCTTCATCTCTAAACTGGCAATAACAATATTTAAGTGGATTGAATGAGATCCTGTGTAAATGTTTTTTGCCACTTCTAAAAAGCCTGCACTACACACATTTGTCTAGGAGAGAGCACAATACGAAACGTTCCCAGCAAAACCTAGTGGCCTATTTGTTGGAGGACATGGTGAGCACAGTGAGAACACAGAATGGTCTCATGCCATAGGGTTCCCACGGACGGCTCTTTGACAATGCTGTTCCAATTACTACAAATTCCCTCATAGTAGCCACCTTATCTTGGGAAGCCTCCTGTCCTGTTCTGGAATAGACGCCCGCAGCTGTAAGCCGGCGGTCTTTTTCTGTGCTTAGCCCGACAGCCATAATGGCAGCCTGCTGCTCTCCCTGTTTCTCAGCCTTTTCTCCTTCTGGCTTGCAGACTGCAGTACCGGGAGATGGACAGTCCAGGTGTTTTCCTTTGCCTTCTTAAGACTGAACTAACTGAATGATGATGGTAAAGGACCTAGAAAACCATGATACGTCCACCCCCAAAAAAGAATTTATTACCAGGTTTTTCATCCAGTTGTACCACTTTTATTCCTAAATGAGAAAGAATTTCAGATAATAATAAAGACAACTACCATTTACTACTACTTTAAATTACCATTCATTTTGCCAAACTTTATCTCATTAGGACTTCAATCAGTCTTGCTGGACAATGTTTTCTTCACTTTACAGATTCGAAAGCAGAAGCAAAGAAAAGTGAAATAACTTATATAAAGTTACCCAGAGGAAAATGGCAGAGAAAAGACTTATTGAAACGGGGTCTGTCTACACAGCCTGTGATCATTTCCCACCCCGCTGGGCAGCTGCCTTCAGATAATCACCGTGCCTCGAAGGAGCCCATGAGAACCCTGTGTCAACTCAGGTCACTGAGCTGAAGAGTTGTAGACACACAAGATGGGCCATCGGTGTTGTTAGAGGTTCACTTCGAAATTGTGAGCAAATAAACACTGGCCCAACGTGACAAAACTGGGTGAAGGCAGAAGAGCTGCTGGACCTTCTCTCTAGGCCCATATCTGTGAGTTAGGCGGTTAACTGTGCGGATGCGGTTTCTGCACACAGCGCTGTGCTCTTTCCACAGACAGCAACATTAGGCAAAGCTCAGCACTGTGCTATTCATTATATAATAATAAGACATATCAAAAATTATTTTCAAAATACGTGAACCCAGGAGGAAGGATTCAAGCATTAAATGGGGGCTTGCACCCAGAGATTTTGTGTTTTTCTAGTCTGCAGAGATATCCCCTAAGGTAAGCATGACAAGTATTAGCCTATCTGAAAGATAATAATTCTGAGGCAGAGAAGTGTTATTACTGTCCATAGCTCTCTTGTAAATTATGTCTACTTTTAAAAAATAAACTTCTCTTTGTCCCAGGAGAAAAATTAAGTTTAGGGACCTTTTTCCTCCTCTATAAGCATAAGTTCTGAGCCCCTTCTGAGGAACTTGTCAGAAATTACTGTTCAGTCTCTCTGGCCACTGAAGCTCAAGGCCCCTCGGCCTCGTCCTCACCAACAGCCTCACACCGTTTAAATTCTCATTTAGCATTTTCATGGCTATATCTGATGGGCTGGCTACACCGGCCACGGTAAAATGAAACTGGAAAATCACCTGAAGATCCACAAGTCTCCAGGGATGGGTACTACATCGTAAGTTAAGAGACGTGGGTCCTTTACTCACTTACCTGATCTTGTGCAAAGTTCTTGGGCCCCCCTGCGTCCTCTAATGGTGACAACTATAACTATACCCCCCGACTGGCAGCTTCCTCTCTCCTATGCCAACTACTGCTTACCTGGTAGTGAAACAGTTTCTGGAATTTTCATTCCTAAGTGAGAAAGAAGTTTTCAGTGACTTACAGTTTGCTCCGGGGAGTCCATTTTCCCAGCTCTTCCCTGATGAGCTTAAGTGATACACGTGCCAAAGGTCCCACTACGGTGCAGTTTCTGACTCTTTATTTACAACTTTGGGCTGCAAGAACCCCCGCCGTGCAAACCTACGTCAGGCTTAGAGGAGCCTTCTGCCTTGGCACTGCGCTGAGCTCGTCCGTATGCCAGAAGACTGTACTTTGTTAGTTGGTAAATTCTAGATGCGGAGTTCCTAGCCAAAGCTAAAAGTCAGCTTTCTGCTGAAGCTGAACTTTCTACTGAGTAACTTCAGCTGTGGAACCTAGAAAGTGCTGGCTTGCATACCTCCGGGTTCCAGCACCCTTGCCTTCAGCCATGCCCCAAACAGGCTAACTTTCCTGCTCCAGGAACACACGTACACTAAAGAAAGACACTTTTTCCTCTCTACTCTCTTCCCCAGCTAAATCTGAAGAATGCTTAGTAGGCAGCTATAAGGCAAATGTTAATGAATAAGAGTCTCATGATAACATGTTCTTTAATGCCTGGGGGAATTCTTCTCATCTCACACTTGGGTCCAGAGAGTAAAAAGAAAGCCGTCTTACCAGGCATTTGGGTGGCTTCACGGCTTGTCATACCTCAAGACAGAAATGAGTATTAGGGTTAATCAGTTTCCTTGCACTGTGAATGTTCTCTTGTCTACACCTCCCCCCTCTCCAACCCTAAAAAAAGGAAGAAGAAAACAGCCAACAACAAAAACACCTTTCAATGGCTCTTTAACAAAGCCCAGTGCTTGGCCTGCACTTTAAGAACTTCCAGGATTGGGGGCACCTGGGTGGCTCAGTGGTTAAGCCTCTGCCTTCGGCTCAGGTCATGATCCCAGAGTCCTGGGATCGAGCCCCGCATCGGGCTCTCTGCTCAGCAGGGAGCCTGCTTCCTCCTCTCTCTCTGCCTGCCTCTCTGCCCACTTGTGATCTCTGTCTATCAAATAAATAAAATCTTAAACAACAAAAAAAAAGAACTTCCAGGATCTGGCCCCTCTCTCTCCAATCTTGTCTTTGCAAGGCAGTCCCAATACAGCAGCTTTTAAATGAAACTGTACTGAGTGGGTATTGGGGAGGGCACGGATTGCATGGAGCACTGGGTGTGGTGCATTAACAATGAATCTTGGAACACTGAAAAATAAAATAAAAGCGTCTACTTGGTTTAGTTCTATTGTCATCATAATAATGAGCTCTCTGACGGGTCGGGCTTCCGAATCTTTCTGAGCTTCAATTCCTTATTTACGCAAAAGAAATACACTGTAGGTCTGGAGTAAGTGATGATTAAAGGAAATAAGTCGTACAAGTGCTTGGTATACTGCATGGACCATACTAAGTAAGCATGAATTAATGCAGTACCTCTGTTCTGACTTAACTCATTCCTCAAACTCTCCATGTCCAGGAATGTCCTGAGTCCTAGGAGTAAGCCCTTATGTCTCCTCCTAACCCTGCAGCTAGTCTTAGAGGATAAGGAAGAGGTACCTACCAGGTAAGACTGGGGACTCCTGGCTTTTCATTCCTAAAGATGAGAAAAGAAACTCTTCAGTGAAAAACGCAATCAACTTGAAAATTAATTTAACCTTGTATTTATATGGCTATTTACAGTGGAAAACGAAAGGCTTTGAGAGATGGCAGGGACCAGGGTAAAAGGGGAGAAATTTAATCCACCAGAGCTTGACTGACTTATGGTGAGAACAACTATGTCTAGCGACCCAGGCTCTCTCCTAGATTATGCAAAACAGCTCTTATTTTATTTTTTTAAGATTCAATCCAAAGACTCCCACCTACATTTGTCATATTCTTAAAAATAAAACTTCTTGATTACATAATACATTATAATTACAGATAATCTGGAAAAACCCAAGAAATAATTAAAAATTACTCATAATTGGGGCACCTGGGTGACTCAGTGGGTTAAAGCCTCTGCCTTCGGCTTGGGTCGTGATCCCAGGGTCCTGGGATCGAGTCCCGCATCAGGCTCTCCGCTCAGCAGGGAGCCTGCTTCCCCCCCTCTCTCTGCCTGCCTCTCTGCCTACTTGTGATCTCTGTCTGTTGAATAAATAAATAAAATCTTAAAAAAAAAATTACTCGGATTAATCCCAGATCTCAGAGCTTCTCATCCTCAATATTTTGGGTATATCTCCTATATCTCCTTTCAATTTCTTTGCTATATATATATATTCATACCATTTTAAGCATTGTTTCCAGCCTTACTGAGATGTAATTGATAGCACTGTGTAAGTTAAAGGTGTACAGCATAATGATGCAACTTATATGTTGTGAAATGATCACAGTTAACATCTAGCATCTCATAGAGATATTTTAAAAAAGGAAAAAATGGCTTTTTTCCTTGTGGTAAGAACTCTCAAAACTTACTCTCTTAGAAACTTTCCGAAACGCCACACCCCTGCGCTGCTCTACTCACCCTGCTACATGTTACATCTCCAATACTTGGGTCTCCTATAACCGAAGTTTGTATCTTTTGACATTCAAGATTTACTTATTTTAGAGAGAGAGAGAGCACATGAGTGAGGACAAGTGAGGGGAGGGCAAAAGGGGGGCAAGAAAGAGAGACAGAGAGACAGACAGATAAGCAGACTCCTGCTAATAAAGCACAGAGCCTGATGCAGGGCTTGATCTCACAACCTTTAGATCATGACCTGAGCTGAAATCAAGAGTCGGATGCCCAACCAACTGAGCCACCCAGGTGCTCCTCTTTTGAAATTTTTAAATAAACTGCTATTACAGTTCATATGCTTTTTTACACATTTTACTTGCCACTATATTATAAGCATCTTCTCATATTTTTCAAAAATATTATTTTTAGGGGCACCTGGGTGGCTCAGCATGGAGTCAGCTTCTCTTTCCTTTGCCCATCCCCCTGCTCACACGTGTGCATGAACGCTCTCTCTTGAATGGATATATAAATCTTTAAAAAAATATATGATTTTTAACTTGTTTAGTGTTTCATTATATGGATATTATTTAACAATATCCAACTGTTGGATACTAAGGTTATTCAGAAATTTTGGCCACCACACACTGTAACCATTTTGTACACAAATCTTTATTTCCTTAGTACAAATCTTAATGTGCTGTAACTAGGTTAAAAGGTATGGACATTTTTAAGGCTAATAATAAATACCATCAAACCGTCCTTCAGAGAAGTTCCAATTTATAATATTACCATTAATTTATGAGTGTCCCTGTCCCAGCACCCTTGAGGACATTTGAGTAATATTATAAAAAAAGATAAAAAACAAAAACTTGGGAATGAGCTGTACTTCAAAATACATGAAATAATCAGATGGATACAGCTAAAAGCATCTATTACTCAGATTGCTGGAAACAGAAATAAACACACAAAATCACTGTAATTTAGAAAAAAACAATGACACTTTGCAATGCCCCTGCCAACACCCTAGGTTACAAGAGTCTGTGAAGTCACACCTTCCTCTATCCTGCGACAGCGAACACAAAAACAGAAAATACGCTCTGTAGTATACGTGCTGCCACAGCGAGCACAGGAAGCAGGCCCTTTAGAACCAGCTCCTCGTGTCATGTCTCTAAATGCTCTCTGGTCATCTTGGAGATAAATGGGAGAGTTAAGCAAGAGAGAAGGCAGTTGCGTCATCTTTATAAGGTCGTCCTGTAACTCAGGACGGCTCTGATATACCAAACTAGTAAGCTAAAGTGGGTTCTGTCTTCTTCCCACTCTTCCCGACTGTGTTATGCTTACCTGTTTCCATCCCTGAGAGAGCTAGACTGCAAATGAAAACCCCCGGAGTTTACAAAAATATCTTACCAGTGTCTTCAATGTTCTGGTCTTTCTCACCTAAGTTATAAGAAGAAACTTATCCGTTTTAATGATAAAACAAAATAACTGAGAATTACTATAGTTACAGCAAACTATTCTCAGATACTAGAACCATAAAGAACCACTCGGTACACCCAATAAACTAGAGCTATTAAATTTAAGTGTCAGCCAGAATCTAAATGCACCACATTGGGCTGGAACCTTCCAGAGGCCCCCTTTGGCCCCTTTTCTGAAGAAAAATCATTACACAGACAAAGTCTCCTGGGGATCTCAATGAGGTAGAAAAACATCCGTCTTGAAGACTGAGCTGAAGTCCTGTGCAATGACCAGTAAAACTTGCGTCTGCAATGGGCCGGTAAGAAGTGAGGCTATGCAAGTCCTCGGGCGCATGCGAAGCTTCACAAAATGCTTCACCTCGGGACAGGAAGTGTCTTCCAAATATCATACTTAAGGAAAACCCAGATGCTTTTCTCTCTTCAGTGAAGAAAAACTTACTATAGCTACAGGCGCCGAACACATAATAAGGAACTTAAATGCAAAAAAGTGATTTGAGTCATGTCAACGGAAGTGGAAACTTAGGGGGGAAGCATCCAATCACCCAGACATCTTATTTAGCCAAATGATAACAAATATCAGCATATTTGACAGATGAAAATGAGTAGCTTTTCCCCTTTCATCTGGATGTGTGGTGCCACATAGGCTAACCTCAGTGATGAATACAGAGCTCTCCGTAAGAGGCCCGCAGGCCTGTCAAGAGCGACTAGCCCTTTGGGTCCTACCAACCTTACTCCCCAGAACGTTTCCATATTATTCATATCTCCGGAGACCCAACCTTCCATTTACAAAAAGCTAACTTTCCCCCAGAATAAATTCTTTTTTCCACTTCTCTTATTTCTCAAGTTATACTCTCATATCTGCAAAGTACTCTTTCCTAAGCTAAGAAGTGAATTTGCTAAACAGGAAAGAGCTAGTAAATACTAAACATCCATGTAAGGATTATTTAAAAAAAAAAATTAGAGCCTACTTACCCAGGTTGTAGAGATAGATGGGGAGATGATGTTCTGAAATACAGACATTTTTCATTACCTAGTACTATGCTCAGATGTAAATAAATGTCAGACTCAGTCTATTTTTAAATGCTCATTAATAAAAAAGACTTAAGTTGGCTTCCAAAAATATAGTAATATGAGAAATTTAAAATTTCAATCTCAAAAACAAATGGGTATGGATTTATTTTAATTACATGAAGAATTCACAGAAAAACTGGCAAGGAACACAGCTAGAAACAGACCTTTATTCCCAAATCTTTTAACAAGGATATCTTCAAAAGGATCCACCCAAAGCGTACATTAACCTAAAGCACTTTCTGGAACCTTTGGTTCAAATCTCTTGGGCTTATCTGATAATGCTCCTCCCTCCTAGAATTCCCCTTTATCCTCCCAAATCTTTCCCACGGTCCTCTAAGGAAGTTTGTTTTTGTTACCTCCTCCTATCCACCATGCCCAGGAAGGTGAGACAGACCCATTATCATTCCATCCTCTGTCTCCCCCCTTCAGCTATACGCACTCAATTCCTTCCCTTTTTAGTCTCCCAAATGTTATTTCCTAAGATGTCAAAATACGGGAATATGAATCTGGCCCTGTGCACAGGAATCACGTAGGGGCTTTCAAAAGTCCTTCAGCGCCTACAAGGCCAGGCTAGGGTGAGAGTGGCGCGGTCCCTGCTCACCCAAGAAGAATGTAGTGTCTGCGAGAATGGCCACAGGCACGGCATGGGGTGGAGAGAGGGCAACAGAGGCCCGTGAGCCCTCCACCTGACAAGACGGTGGCCGCGGCACAGCTCAGCCCTGAGAAAATGATGGCTGTGGCAGGACCACATGGTGGCACGGCTCTGACCCACACCTGGGAGAAGTAACATTCCCCTTACAGAGGAAATATTTTAACAGCGTATCTTACCTGTGTTCTCCACACAATTTTCCGTTTTTAGTCCTGAAATATGAAGATAAAGCTTTATTAGTTAGACACACTCTGCCCTAGTAAAGATTTCAAATTGGTTTTAGAGCTACTGGTAACCTAATGTGTCAGCTTTAATCTATCAGATCCGTAATTTGGCGGGATACGAAATGAGGAACAACTACATTTTTGTGCTCACATTACAGCCATCAAAGAGCAGTATGATCTTTGATAAAACATCTAACATTTCTGGAATTCCGCTTCCTTATCTGCATCTTTTACTGGGAGTTTGCTCCAAATAACCTCCAAATGCCCATCCAAGGCTAACACTTTGATTCTATTCTATGATTAGTCCGCAAATGTCAGGAAAAAATTTATCTGTCTGTTCAATCAATCTTCTCTTCAGATACTAAATGTCCTCAACAGAAAATCTATCCTTTCACTATGAAATTTTTTTTTTTTTTTTAGACGAGAATGGGTGCGTGCGTGCGCAAGAGCAGGGGACGAGGCAGAGAGAGAATCTTAAGCAGACTCCACGTCCATCCAGCACTGAGCACGACCAGCGCTCGATCTCATACCCTTAGATCCTGACCTGAGCCTGAATCAGGAGTCAGACGCTTACCCGACTGAGCCACCGAGGTGCCCCTATGACAATTCCTATTCATTGGAGAAAAAGAATCGCAATCAGATCTTTAAGATCCTTGAATATAGAAAAAAAGATCCTTCACATTCACATAAAGAAACACATCGGTCTATCCCAGAACACTGACATGTGGTCTGTTCCAGAACACTGATTTATATATTAAGGAAATCCACAGTTTTTGGAAAGCAAGAATACGGAATATGGCATCTACCACTATATCTTTATAAGGCCCCAGACCCTCTTGCTAAGTCTAGGGCCTTATACAAAAATCACCAGAGCTGCGGGATTCCTCTGAGGCGTGACGCACAAGGACAGCGCTGTCCTGCCCCGCAGCCAGGAAGGCAGGGACTCCCGTGGGAGGATGTTCAGATTTGGTGCCAGCATGGGCCACGACGGCTTCCCAGGACGCTGAGAAGGCCTTTGGTTCTGTGGTCTCCTCTCCAGGTCTGGCTGACTCACTGATCCAATCTGGATATTCAGCTACCTGAGGATGAATCTCTCCATGTAAAATGGGGGAATCCCTAAGAGGTCTGTCTTCACTACGAGAGATGCGCTTTTCTGTAATCTGCTCTCAAATCCTGTTCCGTGTGTGGAGATTGAACCAAGAATCTCAGTGACTTGGTCCAGTTTCCACTGGTCCAGGAAATGGTACGGATCCGTTAGAATTTGGATGGTGCCCTGAGGCTAACCCCAGGTGTCTAGCTAAGCTAGAAATTAAAAAAAAAAAAAAGGCTAGAGACTAATACAAAATATTGCATTAGCAGGAGATCAAAGAGTGCAAGTTTCACTCAGAGGGCTAAGCTGAGGGTAAGGTAAAGGCAAGGGAAGGTGTGACTTAAGAAAACTATTGGTATAATAGAGAGATTCACCCAGGGGATGAGACACTGGGGGATTTTAAAGCCTTTACCTTTCATCTGTACCATAAATTAGAGTAGGTTTCTCAAAGTGTAGTCTTCTAATCACATACTTCAGAATCATGTGGGTGTTTACTGGAACTGCAAATTTCTGGGCCCTAGCCAGGACTACTGATAGAGAATTTCTAAGGGTGATGCCTTGTAATCTGCATTTTAAAAAGGATTCCAAGTGATTTTTTTAATGCACCAAATTTTTTTAAAAATATTTTATTTGTTTGCCAGAGAGAGAGAGAAGAGCGAGCCAGCGCACAAGCAGAGGGTGTGGCAGGGATAGGGAGAAGCAGACTCCCCTCTCAGCAAACAGCCTGATACAGGACTTGATCTCAGGACCTGGGATCCTGACCTAGGCTGAAGGCAGATGTTTAACCGACTAAGCCACCCAGGCATCGCTATGCACCACATTTTTGAGAGCCTTGTCACTAGTAGAGGATGGATCTCCTTTAATGTTTAACACGGATCCATTTCTTCAAGACTGCATTTCTCCTCCCTATTTGACTTTGGATTTAATTTTTCATTACTGTTTCAGCAGCAGAAAGTAAACTATTTTGGGTATCTAAAGAAGTAGCAGGGTTAAAATGGAGGACACTGATCCAAAAATAAACAGGAGAAGGCAGAAATATAATATATAAGGAAAGGAAGAAGAGAATATAAGCACAGATTTGGTAGGTATAAAAAAACAAGAAATACTATGACTAGCTTTAGGCCAATAAGCTTGAAATAGAAGACAAGTGCCCTGAAAAGCAGACTTTACCAAAAATAACTCAAGAGTAAGTAGAAAACTCGAATGACATTATAACCCTGGAATAGCTTACATTTTTTCCTCAAAAGAATTACCAAGATAATTTGATTTTTACAGTGTCCTAAAGAGAAGGTAGCTAGCTTTACAGAGAGCTCCGGAGATCTTCAAGTATAGAGCACAATACTGATCAGCTTACACATGCGAGGAACCTTCGGGAGGCCAGGAAAAGAACCCACAGGAAGAAGAGTCGGGTCTGTTCCCACCAGCACGCTGGAAAACCTTCTAAGTTGTCATTTCAGCATCGAGCTCTATAGTAAGAAGACTCCGAAACAGTCCAGACAAGTCCTCTCAGGAGCTCCGGATCTGCTTCGGATCCTACGAAATTACAGATGTCTGTGACCAAGCTCGCAGCTGGTTGGAATTCCCAGCAACACGACTAAGGCGGGTTTGTTGCCCTCCGGGTTTCCGCACACAACCACTGCCTCCCTTCGCAGGGCCGCTACGGCCAGCCTGGCGCTGCAGGGAAGTCCGGACTCTCCGGCGCCCCGTCTTATCACGCAATGGGTTCTCTCTCAAGTCCCGCAGGATAAAACCCTGAAGGTTCCGTCACATGGAAATCTGACTTCCAGGTAAGAGCCAAACCAGGCTGCTTAAGCCTCAACCACTTTCACAAACAGGAGCCTGTAGTTTCCAAACAGTGGCCAAAATTCACAGGGCTCCCAAGGGATATTTTAAAATTGTAGGACAGGGTGCCTGGGTGGCTCAGTGGGTTAAGCCGCTGCCTTCGGCTCAGGTCATGATCTCAGGGTCCTGGGATCGAGCCCAGCGTCGGGCTCTCTGCTCAGCGGGGAGCCTGCTTCCCTCTCTCTCTTTCTCTCTCTGCCTGCTTCTCCATCTACTTGTGATCTCTCTCTGTCAAATAAATAAAATCTTTAAGAAAAATAAAATAAAATAAAATAAAATTGTAGGACAAGCACAGACATATGTGGAACCTGTCAGACACGGCATGAGCTACTAGCTTGAGGTATAACGCAGTTTCAGGGTCATACCATGCTACATTCTGTTTGATGACATCATGTATTTGCAAGGCTGGGTTTTCAGCAACTGTGATGAAAAAAGCAAATATAAAAAAATTTTTTTTTAAAAAAGCAAATATATGTGAAAATTGATGTGGATCAGCAGATAAGGTGGTATGTAATCTGATCCAAGGTCTGAGAAGCTGTGCAGTGTCTAATAGGCACATACATATCCCATTAGCAAGTTATTGTGGCTAAGAATGAAATAATATATTTTTTAATTTTTGTGTATTACTTTCTCAAAGTTACTAAGATGTACATAATACTTACATGAACATAATACTTACTGAGTTTTTTGACTTCACTTAATAAATGGAACTTTCAGGTATTTCTTTTAGCCTATGGACATACTTAGGACACCACTAGGGACACCATGAATCAAGAAAATCTGAGAACCTCCTCATGAGACACCACAAAAGCTTACTTACTACTTTACCCAAACTACTAGCTCAATGGGGGCCTTACCTACAAGACTTCACACCGGGAAAGACAGCAAATTCTCTAATATAAGAGCCCACCCCAGGTGGGGCAAATTCTACGGAATGCCGTATTTGTCCACTGTAGTAGTAACTGGTCCATTGCCTTGGATGTTCTGGCGAGGAGCAGAACTTCAAATGTGATCCTGGCAGGGGTCCTCGCACCACTTTGGGACTGACTGAACTCTATGAGTGGCAACGCTAATGCTTTAAGGCTGTATGACCGGGCCACTGAGACACTGAGAACTGCACTACTGAAGACAAAACCATGCGCAGTCCCTCTCTATGGAAACAAACACAGCAAACCCAGCTCATCAAGTCAGTCTTTATGCTATACACCTACCTGCTCGTGTGCACTGACTGCACCTCGGGAAAGGCATCTGGAGTCTGGCCCGACAAATCCAGCCCATGTGGCCACGGTCTCTACTACAGCTTCTGGCTCTATAAGCAAAGGATTGGGACCTCCAATAACAAATTCTGTCAGCCTCCCCAGTAAAGATGTCTGCAGGGCTGACTGGCCCGGCTGTCTTCTGCTATTTATAAGTCAACCTTCAACCATGCTAACCTCTCTTGGCTGAGTTCCCAAGCACCAAGGAATTAGGTGCTAAAAAATGAGGTGCACTGGGGGACTAGTACACTCGCCTCCTTTTTGTGTAGGCGTACTTGTTCTGACCTCAGTGGATGGACATTTATAGAAAACCTGCTTTTACTTTAGTAAATGAATATATATTCCATATCAGCCCAGCAAACAAATAGATCATATTGATTAGATCAAAACACCAGTATGTGAAACTGGGGGCTGACATCGAGCGGTTCTGTAGCTGGTCTCCTTTGCCAGAGAGGTCACTGTGGAACTCATCATTATGGAAAAAGGAGAGCCAATCTGGGTCATGCCCAAGAGGAAGCGACACTATGTAATGGGTTGGGATTACCGTAGGCAGCTTCTGACATGGTTCCCAATGACCCTGCCTCCTGGTATTCACACCCTTATATAATCCTCTCCTTTTGACAGTGGACTGCACTAGTGACTTGCTTCTAGCAAACGGAATACAGCACAGGTGATGAGATGTTACTTCCGTGATTAGGTTGCAAAAGACTGACTTACTGGCACTCTTTCTTGCTCTCTCTCTTCCTTGCTCTCTGCTGAAGCAAGCTCGCATGCTGTGAGATACTCTGTGGAGAGGCCCATGGAGCTGGGAATAAGGGAGGCCTCTGGTCAACAGCCATGAAGGAACCGAATCCTACACCAATCATGTGAGTGAGCTGGGAAGCAGATCTTTCCCAGTCAAGTCTTATGCTGACTGTAGCCTCATGAGATGGCAAGATCCCAAAAGACTCAGCTACATTACACCCAGATTCCTGACCCAAGGTAACTGTGAAATAATAAATGTTGTTTTAAGCCACTAAATTCTGGAGTAATTTGTTATGCAGTGATAGATAACTAATGGAGGCGTGACGGTCAGTTTTATTTATGTCAGATATCTAGGTTACCGTCCTCTGTTACCCAAACACTAACCTAGCTGTCGCCCTGCAAGTATTCTGTAGGTGTGGTAAGAGTCTATAATCCGTTACCTCAGTCAGGGAGCTAGCCAAGACCATCAGGTGGGCCTGATTCAATCAACTGAAAGGCCTTCAGAGACTGAGGCTTCCCAGGAGAAGAAATTCTGCCTGGAGACAGCAGCTTCAGCTCAGCCCAAAGTTCCAGCCTGCCCTTCCTGGCAGCCTGACCTACAGATTTCAGACTTGCCTTGTAGCCCCCACAACCACGTAAGCCAATTCCCTGCAGTTAGTGACTTAATACATATATTTCCTATATATTTTCTACAGATTCTGATTCTCTGGGTGAATCCTGATGGATTTATAGGGATGAACAAGTCTGGCAGATGAAAGTCTGGAGGAAGCTGATGGTGAAGAGCTCTCATTTGCTATAAATACAGATAAACAGTCTGAACAGCCTTCCAAATTGCTCTAGGTGTTGACTCACACTGTGAATTTTCCTGGGGATGACTATGTCACATCCTATCTGGCCTGTCTACGTGAGATCTTATTGATGTCCCAGTACCAGCCAATCTCAGACAGCAGCAACAAAACTTCACTGCTCCCAGAGAAAGCAAAAAAAGACTGTTAGAACCAATGAAGATATTTATGTTTAATGAGCCCTCAAGAGTTAGACATGGGTTTACAAAAACTAAATCTCTAAATCTTCTTTTGCCCTGTAGATCTATCTTCTTTCCCCCTTTGACGGCTTAGCAGAGAGCTGGCTCAACAGGTGAGTAAGAGTAACAAAATCTACTAATACCAGCCACTGGAGTCCAGGGGCTCCTGCTCCTCCTTTCCAAAAGGGCCAAGTTTCGAGCCAGAGAATCTTGCCATTCCCTGCCATGACTGCTAATATGCAGAAATATTTACACGTGCACAGCCTGGCCCCTCTCTATAGAAACACTGGCCAAAATGCCAGATGATCTATGCCCAGCTTGCTCAGTAAAATGATGGGAGTTCAGAGTATGGTGTGTACACTCTACGACTTCATTCTCCAGTAACACCTTACATTGTGTCTGCACTATAAGGTCCAGGGAATCCCAAAGCTATGGCCTTCTACCAGGTATTATAATTCATCTACAGCCTTCCCAAGCCATGTACGTTTTCCAAATGGGGTCTTTTTTAAAAGTAAAGAACACAGCCTGAATATACCACTGACATTCCACCTTTAATCAAGCTTTCTAGAAAAGCAGTACAGCAGAAGGTTAACCTGCAGTAATTTCCCCATGAGGAAGGAGACAGGGTTTTGTTACCATTTACTCACAGTTCTCTCACATATTCTTGGATTAAGACCAAGATGAGTATTTTTGACCACCAGGAAACTGTATTGTCTAATGGGACACTGGTTGTTTTCTCCAGTTCCTAACCAAATGACCTGTTTTTTCAGGTAAAAATTTATTGCGGGTCTTTACAAAAATTAGGTATCTTGGAAATCATAAGCAAGTTTAAAACGATTAACACAGGACTGCGTTAGCACTAAATTTGGTGTAATTTTTTTATCCCCTTTAGAAACAACTTTTTTTAATACCCTTTAGAAACAACATCTAGAGTTATATTCAGTCACAATGGAACAAGGTTTTGATTATATCCTCTGGCTTGAATTTTTAAGTACTGGCTTAAGTTTTTAAGTTTTGAGTACTGAGAACAGTCCAGCTTTAACTACTTCCGTGTCTGCCCCTGAGATCCCAACAGCTGTCTCCAGATGGCAGCAGAGGACACTGGGTAGATTACAGTTTGGGATTAAAACAACGCAATGGCGTGCAGCGGTCTTTGTCAGGACTCCCCAAACAGTGCTTGTGAGTGGCCGCAAAGGTCTCCGCTTGCGGCTGGTTCGGACGTTCACTTGCTGGGACGGCCCCTGCGGACGCTGTGGCATACCACGGCCGCGTGCACACTCCTTCCTCCCTCATGGGAGCTCATGCTGCGCTTCCTCAGGCAGACCTAAACCCGCTCATTCTCAATCAACCCGATGGCTCCACCCCTTTTGATCACCGTAATCCCACTCACGAACAACTGTGTGGGTTCCACTACCCCTTCTGTCCACCAACCAGTGACCGATTTGGCCTATCTACCGCGGCCGGGGTTCCTGTATAACCAGCACCTCCACAATGGCATTTGGCTGAATCCATCAGCAGCACCAGAGCGGAAGGATTTTGCCAGCCCGGCTGCAACTGGCTCCCTGGCCGTGATGCGTTAGTTTAGTGGAACAGCTGCTGGGGTGGGCGGTGGGGTCCTGATTTGTACTGTTCCATGATTACCATGGTAAAGGTCTCAGCCATGGCCAATTTCAAGCTGCTGTGCCGTGCGAGGAACTGGGACGAGACGAGTGCCCACAGTCAGCTTCCTTTAACTGGTATGAGTCAGCTCTAACTGGCTTAGGTTTGGGTCAGCTCCACTATATGGCTGGTGAGGGGAATGGGCACTTTTCCTCTTAATACTGATTTACTCGCTTCAGTCTTCATCTGTCCTCTCAACGTGAATAGTTAGTCTCATTTACCTGGAATTCAGGTCCGGACAGGGGCAAGGCAAATGAGGTGCCTATGAGTGGAAAATTTAAAAAGGCACTCACTCTTAGAATCATGCAAATTTGCAGATGGTACAAGTGTATAATCATGCAAATTTGCAGATGGTATAAGTGTATGACCTAACAGTAAGGACCTTCCTTAAGTTTTGTGCCCCAGGCATCTCAGTGGCCACAACACTTCTGCCATTAAATCTTAAGGAGACCAGCCCCGCACCCATGCATGGTATCTCATCAGCACTTTCCTACCTGTTCTCTTTTAATCCCACAGTGCCTTGGCCACAAGCAGTCAAGGTCTAAAAGTCTATCCCACTTCTGAGGCACTACTGCGATACCCACCCTGATTGATCAGGAGCCCTGGTTTTGGGTTCCGCTAGACAGCCACACTCATGAGACCCCAAAGGCTCTCCTCTCACCTGTTTGTTCGGTTTTGCAGAAGAATGCAAGGCAAGAAACACAGCACAGTATTCAGGAGCAGGACGGAATCAGATATGTCCCTTCAGTGCAAGTCCTCACAGCAATCCAGGCCTGTTCTCCCAAAATGATGGCTCGGGTACAAGGAGACAAGCTTCCACAGGGGCGTGCAGGAACCATCCTAGCTCAGTAGCCTCATGCCACGTGAGGACAGTATCTCTCACGCCGGTCTGTGAGTGTAGTTCAGGACTCAGCAAGAAAAACATGAGTGTTATGTCACACCACCTTCAGGAATGCCCAAAGCTCTGGCTTCCCCCAGGTATTTATAATTCATTCACAACCCTCCCAGCTCAGATGCATTTTACCAGTGAAGGGCTGTGTTTGCCATTACGTGGTGTTCTGTGGTTACACAGCTGTCACTTCACCTTCAGCAGATTACAGAGAAACTGCGTTAGAAGATCAACGGGGGGGCACCTGGCTGAGGTCATGATCTTGGGGTCCTGGGATCGCGCCCCGCATCAGGTTCTCTGCTCGGCGGGGAACCTGCTTCCCCCTCTCTCTCTGCCAGCCTCTCTGCCTACTTGTGGTCTCTCTCTCTGTCTGTCAAACAAACAAACAAAATCTTAAAAAAAAAAAAAAGATCAATGGGAGGCCATTTTTACAGGAGGAAGGAGAAAGGGTTTTATTAACCTTTCACTCCTAGACACTAAGCCAGAACAACATAAAATCTCAGAATGTTGGGGGCAAGGAAAAATTCTAATACCATCCAAAGAAAAAAACAAGGTCTCCTTCAAAGCTTCAGTAATTAGAATGGCTTCACACTTTTCAACAGCAGCACCAGAAACCAGAAGACAATGAAGGAGTATCTCCAAAATTCCAAGGAAAATGAATTCCAAAACAGAAATACAAATCTTTGCAAACTATTGTTCAAGCTTACAGGTAGATTTTTCAGACATGCAAAGTCTTAAAAATTTCCCTCAATGTCCCTTTTTCTCAGAAAACTTCTGGAGAACACAAACCCTTGCCAAACAAAGAAAGAGCAAGATTCAAGAAAGAGCAGAAAATCCAAGATACAGGGGATTCCTCACAGGGGAGAAACAAAAGAAAGTCTCTACAGCTATGAGGAGATTTCAGGATATTCAGCAGGCCTGAAGAGTACATCATAGATTAGTCTGATGGCGGGAATCCAGAAGGAATATATTTAAAAAGAGAGAGAGAGAATCTGATATGTTTGAATGTACTAAGTAGAGATTTATATTTTGAAGGAGTTGGAGTGAATTACTGAAGGGATATAAAAAACTAAGGCAACAGAAAAAATCATATGACTAATAATCTAGGATAAAAAAGGTATTTAAAAAGGTACCAGTCTGCGGGTGCTTGGGTGGCTCACTCAGTTAAGCAACTGCCTTTGGCTCAGATCATGATCTCAGGGTCCTAGGATGGAGCCCCGCATGGGGCTCCCTGATCAGTGGGGAGCCTGCTTCTCCCTCTCCCTCTGCCATTTCCCCCTGCTTGTGCTCTCTCTCTCAAATAAAAAAAAATAAAATCTTAAATAAACAAATAAATGAGTAAGTAAATAAAAAGGCACCAGTTTTTCTGACTGGGAGGCTGGGAAAGGAGAAAGGCACGAACAGTGAGGAGGAGTGCAGGGTAGGCTATCAGATACATTTGGTTTACTGACATGACAGCAACTCCCAACTCACTTCTCCTTGCCTCCCTATACTAGAGAGGCTGGAAAAGCTAATTTCCTCTCTTCCGAGCTTTTCTTCAAGTTATGGATTATCAGGTAGGTGTTCTGGTCAATGATATATAATCAGAAATCTACTAGCAATTTCTGGGAAAGCTTTTACTTCCCTGATGAAATAGGCAGATTTAGCTGCTGTCGCACTCCCTTTCTCTCTGTCTCGCACCTGGCTTGATGCCTACAGCTACAGCAGTCATGCCACAAACATGAATCAATAAAACCAACAGGTTAAGACTAGCGCCACAGAAATACAAGAGTCTGAGTTACTGATGATGTATTTGAGGAGGTTTAAAAATTTTTAAATCAAGAAATAACATGCTGAAGCATATCATTAAAAACTTTAGCTTAGGGGCAGCCCAGTGGCTCCGTTGGTTTAGTGTCAGCCTTCGGCTCAGGTCATAATCCCAGGGTCCTGGGATCGAGCCTCCATCAGGTTCCCTGGTTGGTGGGAAGTCTGCTTCTCACTCTCCTCTACCTCTCACCTTGCTTGTGCTCTCACTCTCATATAAATAAATAAAATCTTTTTTTTTTTAATTTTAGCTGAAAAATTAAAAATGAATGCCACTGAGGAGTAAAAATTGGAGATCAGGAACAAGGGGGCAGGAGTTGCTATTTTTCATTGTAAGCCTTACAAGCAGGGTTATGGGCCAAGTACTTCTTTGTCACGGGGTGCTGTTCTGAGCATTACTGTTTGGCAGTGTCCTTGGCCTCTACCCATTAGATGCTACTAGTAGCAACTTGGGATGACTGTGACATTTAAAAATTCCAGTTATTACCAAATGACCCCAGGGCAAAACTGCCCCAGTTGAGAACCATTGCCTTATAGGGTTTTATTTCTGTAACCTTCCAGAGTGCTACAATGTATTATTTTGATAAAATTAAATTACGGGGGGGGGGGGGGGGACTAATGATATGAAAGGAACCAGGGACCATCAATGTCATTTTTCCTCTCAAACAACTGTCAGTTTCTTTCCTGACCTCTCCCTGGGTCTCAGAATCCCGCTCCTTCCCTACCAGACAAGCACAGACAGAACCGAGACGCTTACCGCCTAGAAAAGCACACTCGTAATGGCTGCAGGTCTTGTTGGTGCTTTGAAGGATAAGGTTATTGCTGGTCCCATCCTGTGACACATGAAAAATCTCATTCAGGGGTATTAAAACAATTCTTTCACTTTCTTTATCAAAAAAGTGTTCCATGGCAACTGCAAAGCACGTGCGGATGGTTAACAGAACGTGCTGGTCGTCAGCAGCTTGAGGTCTGGCGGAATACGCCAGCGTGAACCGGCCAAGCCTGGCCTGGCTGGGCCCTCCGGGCGTGAAGGAGACATCCTGGCTTATACTATAGACCGCAGCTTTGTAACTGTCCTCACAAGGTCTTCTCAGCAACTGCAGCGCTCTTGTCAGATAAAAATGAAAAGCTTTGAACTGGAAGTCATAGACATAATCTTTCCGAGACAGGCCGGCCGTCTTCACAGCTTCGCTGAACATGCGGTGAAAGGGAGTCTGCGCCCGAGCTTCAGCAGCGTACGCCGTCAGTGCTATTCCGTGGTTATCTGTAAAACTCATCGGGAGGAAGGTGCGCGTCTTCTGGGCTTCCCATTTGGCTTCTGCATTTTCCCACACATCCTTCAAGAGCTGATGGCTTGCTTTTTCCTCCTTGAGCAACTGGGGAACATATTTGACCTCCATTCTGTCAGTGCATCTCAGGTACTCATCGTCGAACGCGCTATCCGCCATGTCCAACGTCTCTGCCGTCGCCTTCAAAAGAAAAGGAAAAGGAAACGAATGCTCTTGAAATGAGATATTTGGTGTATATCATTTTCTCTCCCTTACTGTTCTCATACTCTCATGCCCTGCCTAGAATCTCTCCCTTACTTAGAACAACTTTGGACATGATTTTTTTGGGGGGGCATGATTTTTATACAGGAAGTATATTCCACTGTTACTGATAACTTTTCTTAGCTGTGATCTCTTTGTATGAAAAAGTAAATGTTAGCAATGAGAAGTGTGGGAATGATTAGGTCTGTAATTCGTTCATCTGCACTTTATGGTGCAGAGGAAAGAGTAAGTGCGAAATTGGAGAAATGGGTGGCAGCCCTGGCTTTGAACAATATTCTTAGCTAGATTCTCTCAACCCCTTAACACTGCCAAACGATTTTGAAATACCATCTGCGAAATACTGTACATGATAAATACATAATGATAAATATTATTCATTTTCCTTTGCGGACTCCCCCGCGTGGGTTGGGTAGAACTGATCTGCACCTTGCTGCAATGATAAGCAACGATGCAGGGGTCTTTATTCTGCGAGAGCAAGCGCGCATGCAGGAGAGTGAGCGAGCACGTAAACAGGCAGGGTGGGGAGGGGCACAGGGAGAGGGAAGAATTTTAAGCAGGTTCCACCCTCAGCGGCACAAAGCCCCATCCATGCAGGGCTCAATCTCACAACCCTAAGATCATGACCTGAGCCAAAATCAAGAATCAGATGCTTACTACTGGATATTTACCCCAAAGATACAAATGTAGTAATCTGAAGGGGCACCTGTACCCCAATGTATATAGCAGCAATGTCCCCAACAGCCAACTATGGAAAGAGCCCAGATGTCCATCAACAGATGAATGGATAAAGAAGATGCAGTGTATACACACACACACACACACACACACACTGGAATTTTATACAGCCATCAAAAAATTAAAATCTTGGGGCGCCTGGTTGGCTCAGTGGGTTAAGCCTCTGCCTTCGGCTCGGGTCATGATCTCAGGGTCCTGGGATCGAGCCCCGCATCGGGCTCTCTGTTCAGCGGGGAGCCTGCTTCTTCCTCTCTCTGCCTGCCTCTCTGCCTACTTGTGATCTCTGTCAAATAAATAAATAAAATATTTAAAAAAAATTAAAATCTTGCCTTTTACAATGATGTGGATGGAACTAGAGGGTATTATGTTAAATAAGTCAATCAGAGAAAGACATTTGTCATATAATCTCACGGATATGCGGAATTTAAGAAACAAGGCAGAGGATTGTAGGGGAAGAGAGGAAAACATGAAACAAGATGAAACTGGAGAGGGAGACAAACCATAAGAGACTCCTAATCTCAGGGAACAAACTGAGGGCTGCTGGAGGGGAGGGAGGGCGCGAGGGATGGGGTGGCTGGGTGATGGACATTGGGAGGGTATGTGTTATGGGGAGCATTGTGCATTGTTTAAGACTGATGAACCACACACATGGACCCCTGAAACAAATAATACATTATACGTTAATTAAAACCAAAAGGAACCAGATGCTTAACTGACTGAACCACCCAGGTGTTCCAGTGATGCAGGTCTAAAAACCAGAGCACTCCTGGGAAGAGGAAAAAAGCTTTCTTCCTCTACAACCATAAGCTCTAAGGGTGATATTGGCTTGGGGCAGCCAACAGTTATCCTTTATAGTTCCATGAAGAATCCTGTCTGTAAATAAAACCAACAAAGGAAAGCTTGCAGTGCTGAAAAGAAGAGAGATGAGGCCCTGATGACATTAGTCAAGGCCCTGAGTTTAGCTGCACCTGAAGATTGTATTCTACCTTGGTCATAAGTATCAAGATTCCCTATTTACTTGAGTATCAAGATTCTATCAAGATTCTATCAAGATACTTGAGTATCAAGATTCCCTATTTACAAGATTCCCTATTTACTTAGTCCAAATTGTGTTTCTGTCACACACAACTGAAAAAAAGCCTAATGTACCTTTAAATGATACCTGTAACATAATAAGTGGGATTGTATAATATAATTAGCACTAGCTTGGAGCCAGACAAATCTAGGTTTAGATTCTGTAACTAGATACTATTTGATATGGGAAAGTTACTTTTTACATTTCTGAGCTTCAATTTTCTCATCTAAAAACGAGGATAAAGGCAATAATATCTTAACTGCAGGACTGTTGTAAAGAACTAATGATAAAATGAATATATGCAAAGCCCTTACCTACATTGCCTACCACCTATTAAGCCTTCAACATGCTGGGGTTATTTTCATTATTTCATGATAGGAATATACATATTATACTGGAAGCTCCTCAGGGCAGGATCTGTGTCACATTTGCCTTTTGAATTCCAAGCTTCCAGCACAGTAACTAGCAAAATATTTAAGTGAACTAAATTAATAAAGGATAGTTGGAAGAAAGGCAGGCAGAGACGACCCCTCCCACCCCGGCCCCCAAGAGGAGACCATCCTTAAAAGAATTTTACACCACCCGGGAAAGAGCCCTCCACCCTTTCCCACACAATAGACAGATGACAAAATCTGTCTGGGTGACAGGGGCAGGGAGGGTTAATCAGATTAAAACAGCTTGCCAACAAGCCCATAAAAACCCCTAGACATAGAAACTCCCAGGCCAACCCTCTTGGGTCCCCTGCCTCTTCAGGAGCTTTGTACTATCACTTTGCTATCACCCAATAAACTTTGCTTTGCCACCCACCACTCTTCATGGGGTCTACCTCTTCATTCTTCGAAGTGGTGTGACCAAAAACTGAGGGCACTAAAGAAAAAGAAATCCTGCAAAATAAGAACCTGTACTCTGGCCTATAGATCAAAACACAGGACAAGAAAATCTGCCCGGGGACGCCACTTAAGGGTTTCTACAAATAAAAGGACAATGCCCTCGTCATCTTCCCTTTCCACTATTCTATACATGTAATAGTACACTGGTGGCAGAAGCTGCAACCTAAGCAGGAGGCCGCAGCTAAAAACTTGATAAAGACCCTTAGTCAGGAGCGCTTAAAGTTGCAGCTTCCACATGAATGACTTTTATTTTTTTTACTCACAAATGATTCTTGAAAAGTGTGTGTATGAGTGTGTGAAAGTGTGTATGCCAGGGGTGAGGGGAGGGAGAAGGTTGAAAGAGAGAGAGAATCAACTCAAGAAAGCAAAATAAACACCCCAGGCTAACTATCTGCTTCTTATCATCTCTTTTCTCCCCCTCATAGACCAACTTCTCAAAAGAAACATCTACCCTCAGTATCTCCACTCATTTCCACTCATTCCTACTCATATCTCAGTCCTCTTCAGTCGGCTTCCCACCCCATTCCTCCACCCAAACAGCTCTTGCTGAGGCAACACCTCTTCTTTTGAAGACCCAACATACTCTATCGGCCATTAAATGTTGGGAATTGCTCAAGGCTACTTGTTTTTTAACTCTCAACTCTACCCTTAGGCAATTATATACACGCACATGGTGTCAGTTATCATCTAAATACCTCTGACCTGTCCCTGTAAGTGCAGACGCATATTACCACCTGCCTACTTGGTAACTCCACTTGAACTGCACAAAGACCCATCAACTGTCAATAGTCAAGAGCAAACTCATCTTACCCGCTACAACCACCACCACCAGCCTGGTGCTTACACAGACCCATCTTTCATTTTTGCGTTTTCCTATGTATCTTCTTCTCAGTCACCCTCTGTGGCCACTCCATCACTAAGACCTAGCAAACTTCTCCCAGGTGTCATCTGTATGCCAAGCACTGAGTGTTCCTATGTATTAATGAGCTCATTTAATCTTCATGGCAACCCCGTGCGGCAGATACTATTAGTCCCTTTTTAAGGATGAGCAAACTAAGACAGATAAAGTAACTTGTCTGAAATTGAGATATGAAGCCACACAATCTGGCCCCATAGTCTGTCCTCTTAAACAAATGTCCTGTTTCCAATGACAAAGACCACTGATATTTACGCAGCACTTTCAGAAGGCTTTAATTTTCTCCTAACACCTGTTACAAAGGTTGGGCAGACAATTCATAACATCATTTTACAAATGAAGAAACTGGGCCAGCATCAGAAACTGTCTTTATTACCAGCCACAGAATATTCTGCTGGGGAAGTCACTGAGTTTCCTGAAGTGGGAATCTGAGCTCTAGGAGATTAAGTCACTACCATCTCCTAGCCAAGAAATGCATTTTTGTCTGCAGCACAGAACGTACCATGGTGTATCTTGGGCACTGATACTGATTCATCTTCAAGACTTCAATATAAGACATCACACCCTGAAACCACCTCCCACATTCCTCACATCATATCCGAGTCACATCATATCAGAGTCATATCCTATCCTATCCTGTCCAGTATGTTCCTATCTTTTCCTATGCCTCTAACCAGTCTCCACAGGTCTAATTTTAGACATTAAGTCTTTCTGGCCCAAAGCCACAGTTGATTCTGTGTTCTGTACAGTGAGTGCCTTGAGCACTGAAAAAGTTCACAAATGCCACCACCATTCAGGGATAACTGAATGGACATTAAGGGACATGTCCAAAAGGCTAGGTGAACACACTGATTATATTTTCTTCCTCTGTTTTATCCACTGAAACAAAAGCCCACACTAATGAAATTTAATTAGCAAAAAGCTAATACAAAAATATTACCAAAAAATGTGGAAATGACCTAAATGCTAATGAAAAGAAACTGGTAAAACAAATTATGGAACATTCACAGATCATACACAAAAATTATATTACAAAAGAATGTTAAAAATTCATAGCAAAACCACAGTGAGCTACCACTGCACACCTGTTAGAATGGCTATAATCAGAAGGGGGGAAAAAAGGGAAAATCAGTGTTGGCAGAGATGTAGAGTACCTGAACCCTCATACACTGCTGGGGAACATAACATTGTGCAGCCACTGAGGAAAACATAAAGTTACCGTATGACCCAGCAATTCCATTCATAGGTGTACACCCAGGAGAACTGAAAACGTGTTCACATAAAAATCTGTACATGAAGGTTCAAAGCAGGATTATTCACCCCTAAGAGCCTTTAAAAAGCGAGAACCAAAATGTTCATCAATTAATAAAGAGATAGGGGTGCCTGGCTGGCTCAGTTGGTTAAGCGCCCACCTTCAGCTCAGGTCCTCATCTTGGGCTGAGTATTATTCAGCTTTAAAAAGTAATGAAGTACTAGGATATGCTACAACACGAATGAACCTTGAAAACAAAACACTAGGTGAAAGAAGCCACACAAAGGGCCAGATCCTGTATGACTGCATTCCAGTGAGACACCCAGAATAGGCAAATCCACAGAAACAGAAAGCAGTAACGGTGTCAATGCATGTAGGGAAGAGGGAATTGGGACTGACTGCTGATAGCTACAGGGCCTTCTTTGGGGGTGATGGGAATGTTCGGTAAAGAGAAAAGATGGGAATGTTCTGTAAAGAGATAGTGGTGGTGGTTGTACAACACAGTGAATTTATGTTTATGATGTAAAGATTTTATTTATTTATTTGACAGAGAGAAAGATCCTAAGATACTTCCTAAGTAGACAGGAAGGGAGGGGGGAAGCAGGCTCCCTGCTGAGCAGAGAGCCCGATGCTGGGCTTGATCCCAGAACCCTGAGATCACGACCTGAGCCGAAGGCAGGGCTCAATCCACTGAGCTACCCAGGCGCCCCTATAAATACTCATTTTAATGAATTCACATAAATTTATATTTATGAAAATCACTGAATTATGTACTTTAAAATGGTGGGATTTTTATGGTATGTAAATTATACCTCAATTTAAAAAATCATGCCGTAGTACAGGCAACAGAATACACAATGATTCTACCAAGGGATCAGAATATTAAATTCAAAAACAAAATTTTAAGAACTTAACATATCTTAAAGAAGGCACTTCAACTTCCCCCTCTCTCCCTCTGCCTGCCTCTCTGCCTACTTGTGATCTCTGTCTGTCGGATAAATAAATAAAATCTTTAAAAAAAAAAAAAAGGCACTTCAAAACAGTGGAAAAATATTCAGTAGTGATGTGACAGTTAACATTGCGGGGAAGAAATCAAATGAGATAGCTCGCTCATATCTTACATAAAAATATGTTACAGAACGTTTAAAGATTCAACTGCAACAAATAAAATCATAAAAGTTCTATCAGAAAAAAGGAACACCAGGTGTGAGCAAATGGTCATTATATAGTTCAATAAAACATACATAACCAAACTGCAGTGTCACCTTATTTGGACAATATACATATTTTAAGAAACTTAATGACATAGACATGTAGGTACAGTAGTAACTTAAAAAGCAAAATAATACTTTGTACAGTGTGAATCCATTTTTCTAAATTACAAACACACACACACACAGAAAAAAGCCAAGAAGACTACACACCAACAGATTAAGAGTCTTTCCTTCTAAGTGGAAGGATTATGGATGATTTTTACTTTCTTCTGTTTGCTTAATTTTAATTTTTTCAACTTTCTACAGTTATTATGTATCTAATGTGTAAAATGAAAAGATAAAAGCTACTTGTAAAAAACCAATTTACCTATTCTATCTATTCCAGCCACTCTCATTTCCAACATCAACCCATACAAATGCCTCAAGCAACATATCAAGAGTTCCCATTCCAATGACTACATACTTCCCATTCCCAACATTACCTGGAAAATGTCCATTAGAATCAGAGCTGCCAGCAGCATGGTGACCATATCAAAACGTCTTGCCTTCATTTTTCTCTTCTAAATTAAAATGAAGAAATTCCAATTTAGCAGACTTAAAAAAGAGGTTTAGGGAAGGAAAGCAGGATGACACACTGTGTGTATTTCATTCAGGGTGAGAGTAGGCACCATGATGGTCAGGAAGTGATCATCAGTTAATTTCCAATGGCTGAAAGGGCCATTAGATTCTGTCTGGTGGCCTAACACCCTCATTCTACAGATAGGCAAACAAAAGCTCAGAGAACTTCAGAAATTTGCTCAAGATTAAATCTGTCCATTTCCATTCTCTTCCAGCCATGTTTTCTCTCTCACCATAGACAGTCACTGGAAGTCATATTTTCTTCCTATCTCTGAATTTCCCCCCAGCATACACAGGAAATAACACAAACTAAAAAACAACCACTTCAGACTGGTGGTTTCCTAGCTCCCAGTTTCCAAAAATTCCCCAGTAGTTATGGCCCATGCACAGCATCCATTCTTTTATTCTCTGCAAACTGAGTGACACCCATCTGGGTAGGATAGAGGGAATGATAAGACTAGTAATGGTACTCACTGGAGGGCTACCCAAGGGGGGCTCCTTGCCCCAAATATTCAGATTCAAGAGAAGCACAAGGACAAAACAAGTGTCTTGCATAAATTTCTGACGGCAAGAATGAAAATAAGGAAAAATTAGGTAGGCAGCAATTCTAATAGGATTAAACAACTCTTTTGGCCAAATGCCCAATACTTGTCCCATTATTTAGGAAAATGAAAGGGGTAAATAGGAGCGTGAAAGGCCTTCAGGAACTGAAGCTATCCCACAGCCGTTATCCGATTCAATTCAGTGCTGGTTCCTTCCACATACCTACAACAAAGCTGACACTACTGGAACTGAACTGAGCTCTCTACTTCATCCTACTAAGCACCATTTTCTGGCATGTACAAGCGGGAATGAACAGCATAGGGAGTCCTCTCCTTGGTCTCACATTCCCGTCTTTACTCAGGCACAGCTTCTTTCACTAGAGATACTAAAATATACTACCAAAATGCCATTTTTGTGTTGAACTTTACTTTCTAAAAAAGATTTGAAATATAATACTTTACAGGGGGCACCTGGGGGGCTCAGTCGGTTAAGTGTTTGCTTTCTGCTCAGGTCAGGATCCCAGGGTCCTGGGATCAAGCCCTACCTCAGGCTCCCTGCTCAGCTGGGAACCTGCTTCTCCCTCCCCCTTTGCCTCTCCCCCAGCTTGGGCCTTCTCGCTCTCTCTCTCTCTAACTAACTAAATATATATATATATATATATATGTAAAACTTGACAGATAACTGTCACAAGGCAATATATGCCAAGCAAGCTCTGAATCAGGATTTTCCGAAAATCCATTACTTCTCTAGTCTGAGTGTAAATAAGTCAAAATGTTTACCTGGCTTTTCTGCCTGTGGAGGAGGTTTAAATGATGCTAGGTCTCAGACTGTTCCCCACTCTCTCAGTTGTGGTAAGTGTGTCTTCAGGATGGGAGGTTGTTGACAGTGAGAGCTGAGAAGGGAATGCTTTTCTTTTTATAAACACCCCCAGCAGTAGCTTGGCAGTGGCACATTACCCCATTTGTGTTCTGCTATTTATATCTGGCCCCCACACTATCCTTTGGAATCACTGCTGTTAACACATGAAATCTCCCAGAGGCTTGTAAAGCCACAGCAATGCCCTCTAACCACACAGCATGTCCAGTTCCGAGCCCCGTTGTAGGCTTTTCGGAGAGCGATCACCTCCTACTCCGGACCCTTTGACTCTGAGATGTCAAACTAAAGCAAAGGAAAAATCCTAACTAGATGGCTCACGTAACTAAGGGAACTTGCGTTCATCGCTGGCAATGATGATGGCTATCGCCATTCACTCAACCCGCTTACGGTTTTTCAGGGAAGGGCGCCAGCTGCTGGGATACACAAGCAAGTAAAACGAAGTAATAAAAAGCACTCACAATCTGAAAAAACACATTAATATTCATACTTAACCAAAATATATGTTAAAAAGCCAAGTGAGTTTTAGAAAAAGTCAGTGAGAACACTAAGGGAAGGATTTGGTAACCTGCGACTACAGTCCCCATCTGAGTAAGTACACAGAGTAAATATACCGACTGCTGAGGAACACGTGGGAGTTCACGGACTGTGGTTAAAAAAACTGTGAAATATCCTAGGAAATTTGTGCATATATATCAAAATACATTAATATAATGTATTAGATAGTGCATGATGTGTAACAGCCCCAAACTGGAAAACATCCAGATGCCCAACAACAGCAGAATGGATACATTGTTATATTCATACAATGGAATTTTGTGTGGCTTGAGAATAACCATATGTAAGAAATGTGGATAAATCTTAACAAAATATTTTCCAGCAGAAGAAGAGACCCAAACATGTATATACTGTATGATTTAATTGGGATAGGGAATAAAATCAAACAAAACCCATCTATAACATCGGAATCAGAATACTGGTTGCTCTGAGTAGTAAGTAGACCTGGAAGAGGAACAAGGAGAGCATCTGGGATGCCAGTTAAGTTCTGGTGTGGCTCTGGGTGTTGATTACATTGACATACTCAGCTGTGAATATATTCACCAAGCTATATGCTTATGTGTATTTTCCTCTGTATGTGTGCATATGTACATATATTATTATACAACTAAACATTTAAGTATTAAAGTGCACCCATTTTTATAAAACCCACCTCTCATCTTCAGCCTTCAAAGCCTCTAACTTCTTCTTACCCCATGGCTAGGTAGTTCAAAATACAACTTAATACACTAAACAGACTCTGAGCAATAGCACCATTAAAAAAAAAAAAGTTTGGTCCAAAAGGAAAAAGAGGGTTTGCACATGTCTTCAGGCATTACTGACCTTCTTTTAAGTTGCAAGCATGTGAGCTTTCAGGAGTAGGATTTTCCTGTCTTTGGCACTAAACCCTACCAAATTTGTCTGTATATCACACAAAAGATGGAGTCCACGAAAAAGCATGTTAACAAACACTGCATGAAGTTCAAGGCAAGTCTGGCCTTCCTTATGCCTGATATGCTTTTGCTCCATTCCTGTTTTATTTCACTTTTAAACTTTTTAAAAATCAAAGTATAATTAACATATAAAACAGATTTAGATGTATAACATGTTTTTATACTTGTGTATATTGCAAAATGATCAGCATAATAAGTCTAGTATTAATGTCTGTCACCATATAATCACAAATTTTTGTGTGTGCTTTAACTTTTAAGACTTAATTGATTTTCAAATATGCAGTATAGTAGTATTACCTACAATTACCATGTTGTACATTATATCCCCATGACATTTATTTTACAACTGAAAATTCGTACCTTTTGACTTCCTCCACCATTTTCATCCACCTTCCCAATACCCAGTATGGCAACCACCAATCTGTTCTCTATATCCATGAGCTTAGTTTTTTTTTGGTTTTTGTTTTTGCTTTTTTAGATTCCACGTATAAATGAGGTCATGTGACATTTCTGTCTTAGACTTATCTCATTTTAGCATGCTGTTCTCAAGGTCCATCTATGTTCTCACAAATGGATGGGAGATATTTTACTCTTTTTTATGGCTGATAATATTCCATTTTATTTATATATGTGTATATATGTGTGTGCATATACATGTATCTATACACAAACACATTTTCTTTATCCATTCATCCACTGATGGACACTCAGGTTGTTTCTATATCTTGGTTATTGTAAATAATGCTGTAATGACATGGCGGTGATACATGCTTTTTCAAGTTAGTGTTTTGTTTTCTCTTATAAATAAATATAAATAAATAAATAAATAAATACCCAAACATGAAATTGCTGGATATTTTTTCCATAATGGCTACTCCAATATACACTACCACAAACAGTGCACAAAATTCCCCTTTTCCACATCCTTGTCAACACTTGGTATTTTTCCCTTCGCAGTCCTACCCCCGCTTTGTTCTTTTTGATAACAGCCATTCTTCTACCAGATGTACTGTGATAGCCCACTGTGGTTTTTACTTGAATTTCCCCGATTAGTGACTTTGAAGATCTTTTCATATACCCACTGGCCTTCTGTAAGTCTTCTTTGGAAAAATGTCTATTAAGAGCATCTGTTTATTTTTTTAATTGGATTTTTTTTGTTTTTGGCTATTGTCTGAGTTCTTCATATATTTTGGATACTAACCCCTTATCAGATATATGATTTGCAAATATCTTCTCCCATTCAGAAGGTTGCCTTTTCATTTTGTTACTGGTTTCCTCTGCTGTGTAGAAACTTTTTTGTTTGATGTAGTCCCAATTTTTTATTTTTGCTTTTATTGCCTTTGCTTTTGGTGTCAAATCCAAAAACTACTGCCAATTTACGATGTCAAGGAACTTACTCCCTATGTTTCCTCCCACAGATTTTATGGTTTCATGTCTTACCTTCAAGTCTTTAATCCATTTTGAGGTAATTTTTGTAAATGGTCCAGTTTTCCCAATACCATTTATTAGAGACTGTCCTTTGCCTATTGTATATTCTTCGTGTCTTTTCCTAAATTAATTTACCATATACGTATGGGTTTATTTCTGGGATCTCTATTCTGTTCCACTGATCTGTGCATCTGGTTTTTTGCTTTTGTTTTTAACTTTTTTTCATAAAGATTTATTTATTCATTTGAGAGAGACAGCAAGTGAGAGAACAAGCAGGGGGAAGGGTAGAGGAAGAGGGAGAAGCAGACTCCCTGCTGTGCAGGGTGCCCAATGCAGGGCTCAATTCCAGGACCCCAGGATCATGACCTGAGCTAAATAAAGGTGGTCACTTAAACGACAGAGCCACTCAGGTGCCCCAGAAGATGTTGTTTTTTAAAGTAGGCTCCGTGCCCAGCATGGAGCCCAATGTGGGGTTAGAATTCATGACCCCGAGATCAAGTCCTGAGCTGAGATCAAGAGCTGGATGCTCAACTGACTGAGCCACTCAGGTGCCCCTGTGTGTCTATTTTATGCCAATACCATACTAATTTGATTACTCTGGGTTTGTAATATAGTTTGAAATCAGGGAGCCTGATGCTTTGTTCTTCTTTTTCAAGATTGCTTAGACTATTTGCGTTTTGTGGTTCTACACAAATTTTAAAATTGCTTGTTCTATTTCTGTGAAAAAAAATGCCACTGGAATTTTGATAAAGGTTGCATTAAATCTATAGATTGCTATGGGTAGTGTGAACATTTTAACAATCTGATCTTCTAATCCATAAGCATGGAATATCATTCCATTTATTTTTGTCTCCTTATATTTCTTTCATCAATGCCATACTTCTCAGTATGTTAGTCTTTCTCCTCCTTGGTTAATTCCTAGTATTCTGCTCATTTTAATGCAACTGAAAATGAAGGTTATTTTCTTAATTTTTCTTTTTTTTAAGATTTATTTATTTCAGAGAGAAAGGGATCATGCATGCAAGTGGGGGGAAGGGCAGAGGGAGAGGAGAGAGAGAGAGAGAATCACCAGCCAACTCCTCACTGAGTCCGGAACCCAGTGTGGGGCTCAATCTCACAACCCTGAAATCATGACCAGAGCCAAAAATCAAAAGTTGGACGCTTAACCAACTGAGCCACCCAGGTGCCCCCTTAATTTCTCTTTCTGATAGTTTGTTATTGGTATATAGAAATGCAACATATTTCTCTGTATATTGACTTTGAAGGACTTTTTTTTAACAGACAGAGAGAGAGAGAGAGAGAGGGAGGGAGTCCAAGCAGGGGGAGGGGCAATGGGAGAGGGAGAGAAATCCTTGAGCAGATTCCTCTCTTAGCACAGAGGCCAACTTGGGGCTCAATTCCAGGACCCTGAGATTATCACCTGAGCCGAAATCAAGAGCTGATGCTTAACCAACAGAGCCACCTAGGCAACCCTCTGTATATTGACTCTGTATCCTGCAATTTTACTGAATTTACTAGTCTTAACAGTTTTTTGGTGCAATCTTTAAGGTTTTCTATATACAAAATACCATGTCATCTCAAGAGTGACAATTTTCCTTCTTTCTCTACAATCTGGATGGCTTTCATCTTTTTCTTGCCTAATTGCTGTGGCTACGACTTCAACACTATGTTGAATAAAAGTGGCAAGAGCAGGCATCCTTGGGGCTCCTGGGTGGCTCAGTCGGTTATGCAACTGACTCTTGGTTTCAGCTCAAGTCATGATCTCAGGGTCCTGGAATCCAGCATTACACTGGGCTCCACACTCAGTGGGGAGTCTGCTTTTCTCCCTCTCCTTCTCCCCATCCCCTGCTCATGCACAGTCGCTCTCTCAAATAAGTGAATAAAAAAAAAAAGAAGTGGGCATCCTTGTCTTTTTCCTAATCTTAGAGAAAAAGTTTTCATTTAACCCCACTGGGTTGTAATGTCAGCTGTGGGCTTTTCATAAATGGCCTTCATTATGTTGACGGATGTTCCTTCTATACCCACATTATTGCAAGTTTTTATTATAAATGGATATTGAACTTTGTCATATACTTTTCATGCTTCTATTTAAATGATCATGTGATTTTCTCACTTCATTTTATTAATGTGGTGTATCACACTGGTTGATTGGTAAATGCTGAATCATCCTTGCACCCTTGGAATAAATTCCACTTGATCACAGGGTATGATCCTATTAATGTATTATTGAATTCGGCTTGCTAATATTTGATGAGGAGTTTTGCATTTATGTTCATTAGGGATACTGGTCTGCCATTTTCTTCTTTTCTTGTCTGGTTTTGATATCATGGTGATGCTGGCCTCATAAAGTGAGTTTAGAATGTCCTTTTCTCTTTTATTTTTTGAAGAGTTTGAGAATGATTAGTGTTAATTCTTCTTTGACTGACAGAATTCATCAGTGCAGTTATTTGGTCCTGGAATTTTGTTGGGAGGTTTTAAATTACTGCTTCAATCTCCTTACCAGTAATCAATCTGTTCAGATTTTTCTCCTCCTGATTCAGTTTGAAAAGTTTTTATATTTCTAGGAATTTATCCATTTTTTTTCTAGGTGGTCCAATGTGTTTGTGTGTAATTATTCATAGTGTCTTATGATCCTGTGTATCTCTATAGTACCAGTTATAATGAATCTTCTGTCATCCTTGATTTTATTTAAGCCCTCTTTTTTTTGTTTAGCTAAATGTTTTGCAATTTTGTTTATATTTTCTAAGAACGAGCTCTTGTTTCATCGATCTTTTCTATCATCTTTTTGTCTCTATTTCATTTATTTCTCCTCAGACTTTTATTTCCTTCCTTCTCCTAACTTTGGGCTTCATTTGTCCTTTTTCTAGTTTCCTGAGGTGTACATTGGTTGAGATTTTTCTTGTTTCTGAGGTAGGCATTTATTGCTATGAACTTCTACCCAGAACTCTTTTTGCTATATCCCATAATTTTTGGTATATTGGTTTGGTATTTTCGTTTTCATTTGTCTCAAGGTATCTCTTCAGATTTCACTTTCAAATTCTTTACTGACCCACTGGCTGTTCAGTAATACGTTGTTTAATATCCACATAATAAATTTTCAGTTTTCTTTTTTATAATTGATTTCTGGTTTCATACCACTGGGTTTGGAAAAAATGATAGGATTCAATCTTCGGTTTGTGCAGACTTGATCTATCCTAGAGTATGTTTCATGTGAAACAGAAAGAAAGTGTATTGAGAAGAAAGTGTATTCTGTTGTTTTTGGATGGTATGTTTTGTATATACCTGTTAGGTCCATCTACTCAAATGTGTAACTGAAGGTCAATGTTTCCTTTGTTTTTGCAGTCTAATCTATCTATTGATGTAAGTAGGTGGTGTTCAAGTCCCCAGTCTTCTTCTGGGTTCCATTTGCATGGAGTATCTTTTTCCATCTTTTAATTTTCAGTCTGTTTGTGTATTTATGTTTGAAGTGAGTCTCTTGGGGGTAACATATAGATGGGTCTTATTTTGTTTTGTTTTATCCACTTAGCCACTCTACGTTTTCTGATTAGAGAATTTACTCTATTTACCTTCAAAGAATTATTGATAGGTAAAGACTTATTACTACCATTTTGTTATTTGCTTTCTGGCTGTTTTGTACTTCCTCTGTTCCTTTCTTCTCTCGTTCTCTTCCACTGTGGTTTGATGACTTTCCTTAGTGGTATGTTTAAGATGCCTTTCTCACTGCCTTTTGTTCATTCACTACTGGTTTTGCTTTGTGGTAATCATGAGGCCTAAATATAAAAATTTGTAAGTCTATTTTAAGCTGGTGACAACTCAAGTTTGAATGCATTTTAAAGTATATTTTTATTCTCCCTCTAATGTTTTGTTTCTGATGTCACATTAAACTAATGTCACATTAACTAATTATTGTAGCAACATTTATTTTTTGTATTTTTTGTGTTGTCTTTTTTGTATTATTTTGTATATTTGTCTTTTTTTTTTTAAGATTTTATTTATTTATTTGCCAGAGAGAGAGAGAGAGAGAGAGAGAGCGAGAGAGCACAGGCAGGCAGAGTGGCAGACAGAGGCAGAGGGAGAAGCAGGCTCCCCGCCGAGCAAGGAGCCCGATGTGGGACTTGATCCCAGGATGCTGGGATCATGACCTGAGCCAAAGGCAGCGGCTTAACCAACTGAGCCACCCAGGCGTCCCTATTTGTCTTTTTTTTAAAGAAATTTTATTTGAGAGATACAGAAAGCAAGAGAGAGAGCACAATGGGGTCAGGGGCAGAGGGAGAAGCAGGCTCCCCACTGAGCAGGGAGCCTGATGTGGGGCTCAATCCTGGGACTTCAGGATCATGACATGAGCCAAAGGCAGACGCTTAACCAACTGAGCCACCCAGATGCCCCTATATTTGTCTTTTAACCCTCATCCTAGCTTTAAGAGATTATTCTATTCCTTTCAGTAAATATTCACCTCTACCAGAGATACATTTTTGGTACGTTTTCTTGTTACTGTTTGTATTTCTTCTCAAGTTAATAAGTCCATTTAGTAGTTCTTTAAGGCCAGTTTGATGGTGATGAACTCCTTTAGCTTTTTTTTTGTCTGGAAAACTTTTCTTCACCTTTAATTCTGATTAATAACTTTGCTGGGTAGCATATTCTTGGTTGGAAATTTTTTTTCTTCTAGCACTTTGACTATATTGTGTTACTTCCTTCCGGCTTGCAAGGCTTCTGCTGAAAAATACACTCATAGCCTGTTTGAGTTCCCTCACATGGTAACAACTTATTTTTCTCTTGTTGCTGTTAAAAGTCTCTCCTTTCCCTTAAATTTTGACCTTTTAATTATAATGTGTCTTGGTGTGGGTCTCTTTGGTATTATCTTATGTGGAATCCTCTCAACTTCCTGGATTTGGAAGTCTGTTTCTTTCCCCAGATTAGGGAAGTTTTCGGTTATTTCTTCAAATAAATTTGTTGCCTCCTTCTCTCTTCTCTTTTTTCCCAGATTTCTCTCTTCTCTTCTTTCACCCTATAAGGTGTACATTAGTCTGTGTGCAGTTGTTCTATAAGTCCCTTAAACTATCTTTTCATCTTTTAAAATTCTCTTTGCTAAAGTTCTGTGTTCATCCATTCTTCTTCCAAGTTCAGTAAGAATCTTTATAACCATTACTTTGAACTCCTTATCAGGTAAATTACCTACCTCCATTTCATTAAGGTTCCCCCCTGACCCCGGGGTTTCATTTTCTGCTTTCATTTGGAATATATTCCTCTATTTCTTCATTTTGCTTGACTGCCTACATTGGTTTCTATGCATCAGATGGAACAACTGCCTATCCATCTTGAAGGGCTGGCCTTGCGAAGATAAAACTTACTGTTCAACACCGTTCTTGCTCTTAGCTGTCTCTCAAAACTTTGTAATTATACAAACAGCATATTTTATTTTTATTTTTAATAGGTTCCAGTAATTAACCAGACTGGACCCCAGAGCCAGGTGATCTGGAGGTGTCTCCTGGCAAGTAGGCACAAAATTGGGGCTCCAGGCAAGTGTATGATTTCCTTTCCGGGAGGTATGAGCGAGCTAGAGTGCAAACATGGCATTCCCTCACCCACATTCACTGAGAGCACCTGTACAGCTGCTAAAGGTGTGCCCAGCCTAAAATTTGTCCTTTAGGCTGAAGCTCCAGGACTAGCAAGTAGGCTTCTTTCACAAAAAGACTAGGGGTGTGTTTCGATCTGGTCTGTGCAGTGTCCTGGGATCGGTACCTACCAAGGACTCTGTTACAGTCCCATGAGACACAGGAGCACCAGCGCCCCTGGCCATGAGAGCCAAGAGTGATCAAAGGGTATTCCCTGGATGACAGCCACTAAACCAGGCAACAGATATAAAAACTAGGATACCGGACGCATGTAAGAACTCTGCTGTGAGAGATGATGGCGCTCTACAGTGTAGCAGAGGGAGAGCATAAAGATAATGCCCACTCTCTGAGGTGTCAGGGAAGGTTTTTGCCCTTACATGTGTGTAACAGAAGCCTGCCCCTGAGGTTTCAACTTTGAAAATAAACTAAGGGGCCTTTTTCACAAAAAGACTTGAGTTCCTGGGTCTACTGGCTCTTGCTGTGGTAGTTCTTGGGACAGCCACTGGGGGTGATACTGCTATGTAAGGATTCTCTGCTGGTGATAGTCCTATGGGCCAGGAGCTGCTACCACCAAATCAGGTGATGGAGAGGTATCTCTTGGCATCAACAGTAAAAATCAGGGCACCAGAGAATGGCGTAAGCTCCTCCCCAGATGATACCGGCAAGCGGGAGCAAGGCAAAGGGAGAGCACAAAGCCTGTATCAATCAGCCTCTGATCCCTAATAGCAGTTTCGTAGGCCTTCCTATGCACGCCAAACCAGAAGCCTGCCCCTCAGTCCAAAGCTCCTGGACAAACAGGTCTCTTTCTCAGAAAGACCGGGGACGTGTTTCAGTCTGCTATCTGTGCACTGAGTCCTCACAATGTCCCAGCACCACTTTAGGTACTGGGGATAGATTAATGAACAAAATAAACAAACATCTTGCCCTTGTTAAATTAATATTCTTGTGGCAGGAGGCAGTCAGATAACAAAATAAATAATCAAATGATATCTTAGAATACAGTAATTACTACAGTTTTTTTTGTTTGTTTGTTTTTTCTGTTTTTTGTTTCTTTATTTTTAGTACTATGGTTTTCGAAGAAGTATTACAAGGGAAATTGGGAGTACACGCAGAGTCTGCAATTTAAACTGAATGATTAGGGAGTTAAGAGGCCGGAGTAGGAGGAGGGCCCTATGCTTGCCTCACACCTCAAACACAGCTAGATAAATATCAAATCTTTCAGAATGCCAGGAAACCAATCTGAGGACTGAGAGAACAGCAGCACAACGAAGAGGGAAAAAAGAGGCCATGTCATGGAAGGTAGGAGATGCGGAGATGTGATTTGGGGGAGAAAAGAACAGCGAGTGCTAGGGAAGGGAGGGAGTGCTGATCAGGGAGAGAGGAGAGAGAGAGAGAATAGAGTGCAGGGCATTAAATAACAAGAACACTTCTCCAAAACCACTGAAGTTGAAAACGAGAGAGGCTGATTACTGCAAGTTTTTACAAGTGGCTGAGCTTAGAGACTGAAGTTTTAGAAGTCATGTGGTCACTGGGTGAGGGCTGGCGGGTACAGAGGTGTTCCTGGAGAGAAGTGGGCAGAGGCCTGGGAGCAGATGGTGTGATCTGAAGCTCCCCAGGTCACACTGTGAGAGACAGTTCCCCCTTCTTGCAGTGCATTTGGGAGATGTGGCATCACCTCCCCAGGGACAAAAGAGCCAGTGGGTGCCATTGAGCTATCTGGCTCATTAGCACAGGAGCAGGGCTGCCTGCTGCGGGCCGCTAACCGAGACGCTGGCTTTTTGCTACTCCTTTGCCATGAACTCCAAGCCCGTGCTCAATGCAACCGCCCTTCTTGAACTCACCACAAGAAAAATTTGGAAAGACCATAAATATAATGGAGGTTAAAGAACATCCTACTAGGGCGCCTGGGTGGCTCAGTGGGTTAAAGCCTCTGCCTTCGGCTCAGGTCATGATCTCAGGGTCCTGGGATAGAGCCCCGCATTGGGCTCTCTGCTCAGCAGGGAGCCTGCTTCCTCCTCTCTCTCTGCCTGCCTTTCTGCCTACTTGTGATCTCTGTCTGTCAAATAAATAAGTAAATAAAATCTTAAAAAAAAAAAAAAAAAGAACATCCTACTAAAGAATGAATGGCTTAGGGGTGCCTGAGTGGCTCAGTGAGTTAAAGCCTCTGCCTTCAGCTCAGATCATGATCCCAGGGTCCTGGGATCCAGCCCCACATCAGGCTCTCTGCTCAGCGGGGAACCTGCTTCCTCTTCTCTCTCTCTGCATGTCTGCCTACTTGTAATCTCTATCAGTCAAGTAAATAAATAAATAAATCTTTAAAAGAAAAAAAAAAAAAGAATGGCTTAACCAGGAAATTAAAGGAGAAATTTAAAAATGCATGGAAACAAATGAAAATGAGAACATGACAGTCCAAAACCTTTAGGACACAGCAAAGAGTACTAAAAGGGAAATATACTGCAATATAACCCTACCTCAAAAAGCAAGAAAAGTCTCAAACATACAACTTACCCTTTTATCTAAAGGAACTAGAAAAATTACAGCATAAAGCCTGAAGCCAGCAGAAGAAGGAAAATAATAAAGGTTAGAGTAGAAGTAAATGATACAGAAGGATAAAAAGCCAATAGAGCAAATCAATGAAATTAGGAGCTTTTTCTTGGAAAGAATCAATAAAATTGATAACCTCTAGCCAGACTTAAATAAAGAAAAGAGAAATGACCCAAATAAACAAAATCCTGAATGAAAAAGGAGAGAGTACAACCAATACCACAGAAATACAATTTTAAGAGAATATTATGAAAAGTTATATGCCAACGAATTAGGCAATCTGAAAGAACTGGATAAATTCCTGGAAACATACAAACTACCAAAACTGAGACAGAAAGAAATAGAAAATTTGAACAGATCCGTAATCTGCAAAGAAATTGAATCAGTAATCAAAAAGTCTCCCAACAAACAAAAAGCCCAGGTCAGGTAGCTTCCCAAGGGAATTCTACCAAACATTTAAAGAAGAGTTAATACCTACTCTTCTTAAACTGTTCCAAAAAGTAGAAATGGAAGAAAAACTTCCAAACTCATTCCATGAGGCCAGCATTATCTTAATTCCAAAACCAGACTAAAGTGGAGAATTTTAGGCCAATATCCTAGGTGGTAAAGTTGTGACTGATATCAAGGTGGTAAAGTTGTGACTGATTTAGCAAAATACTTTGAAATCTATTCATATTGCTGCATTAGTAGCTCTAAAACTGACAGCTGTGATGGCTGAGAAATTATGTGAATATACTAAATACCATTATATTGTATCCTCTAAATAAATGATTTATACGGTATCTGAATTGCAGTATCAATAAAGCTCTTTTTCTAAAAAAAAGGAATGAACTACTGATACCTGCAACAACACAGATGAATCTCAAAAGCATTATGCTAAGAAGTCAGTTACAAAAGGCTACATACAGCATAATATTTAAATGACACTCCAGAAAAGGTAAAACTGTCGTGACAAAAAGCAGATCTGTTGGCCAAAAGACAGGTGAAAAAGTGCTCCATATCACTTGGCATCAGGGAAATACAAATCAAAACCACAATGAGATACCACCTCACACCAGTCAGAACGGCCAAAATTACCAAGTCAGGAAACAACAGATGTTGGCGAGGATGCGGAGAAAGGGGAACCCTCCTACACTGTTGGTGGGAATGCAAGCTGGTGCAGCCACTCTGGAAAACAAGTATGGAAGTTCCTCAAAAAGTTGAAAATGAAGCTACCCTACGACCCAGCAATCGTAGTAGTGGGTATTCACCCTAAAGATCCAAATGTAGTGATCCGAAGGGACATGTGCACCTGAATGTTTATAGCAGCAATGTCCACAATACCCAGACTATGGAAAGAACCTAGATGTCCATCAACAGAAGAATGGATAAAGATGATGTGGTGTGTATATATATATATATAATGAAATACTATGCAGCCATCAAAAGAAATGAAAGCTTGCCATTTGCAATGACATGGATGGAACTAGAGAGTATTATGTTAAGCAAAATAAGTCAATCAGAGAAAGACAATTACCATATGATCTCTCTGATATAAGGAATTTGAGAGGCAGGATGGGGAATTGCGGGGGTCAAGGAAGGAAAAAACGAAACAAGGTGGGATCAGGAGGGAGACAAACCATAAGAGACTCTTAATCTCACAAAACAAACTGAGGGTTGCTGGGGGATGGGGGGTAGGGATAGGGTGGCTGGGTTATGGACATCGGGGAGGGTATGTGCTATGTGAGTGCTGTGAAGTGTGTAAGCCTGACAGGCAAATAATACATTACATGTTAATTAAAAAAAAATAAAAAATTCAAATTTTAATTTTAATTAAAAAAAAAAAAAAAGCAGATCTGTGATTGCCAAAGGCTTGAGTGGAGGGAGGACACTGAATGACTATAAGGGGGCATGAAAGAACTTTTTGTGGTGATGAAATGTTTTACATCATGATTGTATTAATGGTTATGTGATGGTATACATCTGGCAAAAGTCATAGTGTTGTACTCTTAAAATTAATAAATTTATATAAATCATAACACAGCTGATTTTTAAAAATTAACAACAAATTTCTCATATTCCTTGGAATGTCTTTGTGTATACCAAGAGTTAAATGTATCCCAATTTGAAAACGACTACTAAAAGGAACTGTAATATAGCAATGGCCCATAGAAAAGGCTGAAAAAGAGCTGGGAGGTCCAAAGGAAATTAGGGTTGCGATCAGATAAGTACGTGTATCTTAGAGACCAAAGGCCAAGCCAGGACATTACAGCAGTAAATGTAAATTACCATTACCATCATCCAAAGAAAACCAAGCCGGATCAGACACCGGGGACCACTAGAGGTCAGCACTAGAACAAGATGTCTTTCCTCTAATGGCAAGATTTTAGCCTGCTCTTAGGAAGGACAGAAGAGAACGAGAGAAAACAATTCTGAATTTAACTATCCACTCAAAGAAGACTGTTTCAACTTACAAATGACTAAATTTTAATCGGAAAGATTAACGTTTCTACCATTAATGGACACGAGGGTTTGTGAACAAAGCTGAGTTCCAATATAAAGAAATACAGCTTTGTTTGACACATTGTTCTCCCTCTACGTTGAGGCACTCTGCTAGTAGGGGAAACAGTCTGTGCCCCGCTGGCTCTAGTGGTTAGGCTGGTCTCCAGCACTGGTGACATTTAACTGCTGGTTCGATAACTACCGCTTTTGGGGTCCAGTTGGCATTGGGTATTCTGAACAATTTCTATGCCCTCCGGCCTCATTACCACAGATGAGCTTCTTTGGCCTTGCTGGGCATCCTCTTAGAATAAAATCACAGCTGGTTTGTGCTCCCTGATATCTTAACTAGGCCCAAAGGCAAACCTAGGAGTTCTTTCACAATAACCTTGATTCTGTAAAAAACTGAAGAGGAAACTTTGTTCTCAACACATTCTGCTGCTTGCTATTTCCAACTTATTGCTTGGGTGGTCCCATGTTTGACTTGGTGCTTTTCTAAGAGACCCTGAAAATGATCCAGTTTGTTCAAGGAGAGTCAAAACAATCCAATTGTTTAAGGACACCCTAAAACTTATCAGCTAGTTTCGGAACTCTTTCATCAACCCTTTCCAGGGTTTCAGTCCAAGGAAGCCAGGACACAGGAGTCTAATCTTGTCCCCTTCTCCTTTTCTTTTTGTTCAGGAAACAGCTCTCCATTCCCAATACTTTTTAGAGGTCCTTCCTATAAGCTACTTCTGCTCCTCTATCGTATGATCCCCCTTGTTCTGCTCTATCTGCCTTTTCCTTCCCTTAGACTACTTATGAATTAATATTAAAGGTGACCTGGAGTACGGACATAGAAAACTTTGTAAGAGGAAATAAAAAGGTTATCTACATAGTATTTTCAAAATATTACTCCTATAACATTCCATATACAATGATACAGTGTCTTATTTGTAGACACCACTCTGTTGGTAGATTTTAAACCTCTAGGCTTTAACTCTCAACTTTTTTTTTTTCTCCTGCAGTGAGAAACACATTCTTTTCAAGGACAATGGTCCTTAAAATAAAATTAAATGTGAAAAAAAAAAAAAGGACAACGGGTCTCTGGCAATGATTTCCAAGTGTGTATGTATGAATACGTGTGGAGTAAGTTATATTAGAGTACAAGACGTGTGGTGTTTAAAAGAAACTCTTTCAAAGATTTCTCACATGTCCCTCATTATATATGTCATCAGCATATCTTTGCATCTCCTATAATGTGTCTTTCATATGTCTTTCATTCTACGAGTAGCTCATACATGTTTATGAAATAAAAAGAGGGATGGAAGAGGGAGTAAAAAATGTCAGGAGCCTTATGAGGGTTAAGATTTCCAGGATAAGGGGTGCCTGGGTGGCTTAGTCATTAGGTGTCTGCCTTTGGCTCAGGTCATGACCCCAGGGTCCTGGGATCAAGATCTGCATTGAGCTCCCTGCTCAGCTGGAAGCCTGCTTCTCCCTCCCCCACTCCCCCTCCTGTGCTCCCTCTCTCACTGTCTCTCTGTCAAATAAATAAGTAAATCTTTAAAAAAAAAAAAAAAAAAAGACTTCCAGAATAAATATTAGCAGGAACAGTTATCAGAAACCTTAGTCACCAGAAGAAATAATTTAGCTTTTGCAACTAGATCTAATCTATCTACTTCCTTGGGAAGAAATTATACTAATAAGAACTTTTGGTTAAAGTGGTAAGGAGTCCTGTTTCTGGTCACCTGGGCTTATAATTTTGGCCTCACTGAGCAGTTACATGAACTAGGACTTGAAACCATAATCCTCAGTGACTCAGCAGTCTTAAAACTATTGGACCATGTTACACACACAAACTCAGTCACAAGTTCACATGTGTCAAACCATGGAGTTCAATGTCGATGCTATAGTATTTGTAAACTAAATTTATTTTCTTCAGCCTTGTGATAGAAACACTTGTAAGTGGGAAGCACTAAGTTATTCCATGAGTATTTTCCTATACGTTATTGCTGGATGGAGGCTAAAGTCAAGTGAACTGTGAATGTCCTTAGCCAACCTGTTAGGGTCTTACAAATCTCGTTTCCAGCTCCACAATTCACCCCAGAAACTTCTGTACTACCCAGACATCTACCATCATCTTTTATTATTTAAATCAGGTAATTTGGCTGGTTGTCAAGAAATCTAGACAAGAACCATGAAGTTAGCAATTCACTTTTCTGTGGAGTAAAGCTGCAGGGTCCGATCTACAATTAAACACTCACCACAGAAACAGAGTAACTAAGTCTACTGCAGCAAAATTTTAAGAACAAACTATTTAGAGAATCGCTTTATTGAAAACCAAAAATGTTCCAGGTAGACATCACTCAATGAATACAAATGACCTATAATAAATGTTAAGGATTTGGTTTCTCATATGCCAATCAATCATTGATTTGGATAATACCCCACCTCTGAGGAAAAGAAATAAGGGCATATGACCATTGCCGCTTGCAGTTCTTCCTTTCAGGATACTCCCAAACTTGCAAACCAAGATTCTGGGACAATGGCTTGTGAATCAAACTTCTTACTGAGAACCATGTTAACACTAAATAAGAGAGAAAACCAAAAACTGAAATATGACATTATTAAAATTAGGGGATCCCAGGACGCCTGGGTGGCTCAGTGGATTAAGCCTCTGCCTTCGGCTCAGGTCATGATCTCAGGGTCCTGGGATCAAGCCCCGCATCGGGCTCTCTGCTCAGCAGGGAGCCTGCTTACCCCTCTCTCTCTACCTCTCTGGCTACTTGTGATCTCTGTCAAATAAATAAAGTCTTTAAAAAAAATAAAATAAAATAAAATTAGGGGATCCCTTGCACTGACAAGTACTTTAAAAGAGAAAATAAAGTATCAATAATTTAGGAACACAGACTTAAAAGGAAAAGGAGATGAGAGAACACAGCACATAGGCATCAACATCAGGATCTTTCTCCACGCAAGGACCCAATCTTGAGGGACTGACTGGCTACACAGGCAACTCCAGGGGCAGATTTTTGTCGAATTCTTCATATCCATATGATTCTACAAAGACAGTCACTCATCCATTTATTCTCCACTCTAATACTTAAAAAACCAAAACAAAATCTTGAGTTGTCTACTATGTGCCAGACCACAGAGTTTGATGTCGATGCTCTAGTATTTATAAATTAACTTTATTTTCCTCACTACTGCAATAAGAATACCTACACGTGGGTTGCACTCAGTTATCTGGTTAGTATTTTCCTAAGTGCTGGACTGAAACTAATGCCATGTGAATGTGACATCTCCATACCTCGCTCTGTCTCAGTAGGGTGACCAGGTCCTGAAGTGCACCGAGGGTTACACAAACAACTGAGTTATTTACTGAGTGCTATGTGGTAAGTAAGGTGAGGAATATTAACATTTTTAAGACGGTCTTTGGCCTCAGGATGTTGTTGGAGATGGTAACAGATTTAAGAGGAGGAAGTTTGGGTATCATATTGTTAGAAAGGAACAGATAAGTATTTATTCTTTCTTACAAATGGTAATTTGGTTTTCTTCCAAAGAATATTGGCTTATAATTACCCTTTCTTCTGAATATATCTATTCCAATTATGTCTATTATCTTGAGATTTTTTATACAAGTAATACTTCCAGCTTAAACATCAATGCTTTCAGAGAGTTTACACTGATAAACAACAGCCCCTGCTCCATTTGTTGCCAGCAATAATCACTTTCAACTATTTTAACTTTTTCTTTTTTTTAGTATAGTCAACACACATTAGTTTCAAGTGTACAACACAGTGATTTAAATTTATACACTAGTTCATGCTATGCTCACCACCGGTGTAGCCACCATCTGTCACCACACAAGTATAGTATCAGGGACTAGATGTCTTATGCTGTGCCTTTTATTCTCATGACTTACTCATTACAGTATTAGACGCCTGTATCTCCACTCCCCTTCACCATTTTGCCCATTTCCCCTTCCGTCACCTCTGACAACCATGAGTTTGTTTTCTGTGTTTACAGGTCTGATTCTGCTTTTTGTTAATTCATTTCTTAGATTCCATTTATGAGTGAAATCATATGGTATTTGCCCCTCTCAGTATGACTTCATTTAGCATAACGCCCTCTAGGTCCATCCATATAGTTACAAATGGCACAGTTTCATCCTTTTTTATGGCTGTGAAATATTCCTGTGTGTACATGCATAGACACGAATAGCGTATATGGTGTGTGTATGTACACACAGTGTATTGTGTATTATGTATGTATTATAGTTTGTATACACAACACACATTTTCCTTATCCATTGGTCTATCGATGGACACACGGTGTATATGTATATATAGTGTGTCTGCACACACACACACCTTCCTTAGCCATTTGTCTATTGATGGACACCTGTGTTTCCATATCTTGGCTACTGTAAATAATGCTACAACAAACAAAGGATGCACATATTTTTTTCAAATTAGTGTTTTCATTTTCTTTGGGTAAATACCCAGCAGAGGAATTACTGGGATCATATAATATTTCTAGTTTTAATTTTCTAAGGAAGCCGCATACTGTTTTTCACACTGGCTGCACCGACTTACATTCCCCCCTACAGTGCACGAAGGTTCCTTTCTCTCCACATCCTTGGCAACACTTGTTTTTTCCTGTTTTATCTGAGCCATTCTGACAGGTATAAGGTGACATCTCATTGGGTTTGATTTGTACTTCCTTGAGGAGCGATATTGAGCATCTTTTCATGTGTCTGTCGGCCACTGAATGTCTTCTTTGGAAAAATGTCTATTCAGGTCTTCTATCCATTTTTTAATTGGATTATTTGGCTTTTTGGTGTTGGGTTGCAGATGTTCCTTATATATTTTGGATATTAACCCCTTATCAGACGTAACATTTGCAAATATCTTCTCCCATCAGTAGGTTGCCTTTTTGTTTTGTTGATGGGTTTCCTTTGCTGTGCAAAAGCTTTTAGTTTGATGTAGCCCCAATAGTTTATTTTTGCTTTTGTTACCCTTGCCTGAGGAGACATAGCTAGAAAAATAATGCTATGGCCTATGTCAGAAATTAGTGCCTATGTTCTCTTCTAGGGCTTTTATGGTTTCAGGTTTCACATTTAGTTCTTTAATCCATTTTGAGTTTATTTTTGTGTATGGTATTAAAAGATGGCCCAGTTTCATTTTTTCACATGTAGCTGTCCAGTTTTCCCAGCACCATTTACTGAAAAGACTATCTTTTCCCCATTATATATTTTTGCTTCCTTTGTCACAGATTAATTGACCATACAATCATAAAGAGGCTCTCTGCTCTTTTCCTGTGATACATCTTTAAACCTGCAATTGTGGTATCTGCAGCTTTATCTTTTCCCCCCAATTATTGTTCTATTTTTTGTTATACTATTAGTTATTTGCTTATACTACTACTATACCACTAGTATATCAATGTATATTCCAATGTCATGATCATTATCACATTCAAAGCAAAACATTCCTAATGTGAAGATCAAATTAATAATCCTTTCTAGCAGAATATATTCCACAAATCATTTGAAATCATGCCCTTTTTTAGTCTGTTTCATATTTGGTCATTACAATTTTTTATTTTTCTTTTGCATTTCTGGAGTTGTCCCTAATGTATTTCTATTTCCAATTCATTTGTTTAGAACCCATTTTTGTTTGTTCTTAAGGTCTAGTTTTAATCTGGACCAACTGCATTCTAGGTCAACAACCACATTAGAAAATCTTTAAAGTATCCCTGGGTACTTTTTCCATTTCTTGTATTATGGAGCTTTTTTCTTCCAGTTTATTTTGTGGGAATAACTTCTGAAATAATTTTCTCATAAAGGATGCATGGAAAAATAAATATTTTAGTACTTTCATTTTTGAGATATGAATATGGTTAATAGTTTTGCTAGTATATAACTCTAGGTTCAAAATAATCTTCCCTCACAATTTTGTATAATGGATGATTCTCAAGGATTTGTATAAATTCAACTATTTAAAAAGCAGTTTTAGTGTGCGTGGGTGGGTCAGTTCATTAAGCATCTGCCTTTAGCTCATGTCGTGAGCTTAGGGTCCTGGGATCCTGAGACTGAGCCCTGCATCAGGCTCCCTGCTCAGCAGGGAGTCTGCTTCTTTCTCTCCTTCTGCCCCTCCCCTAGCTTGTGTGCACTGTCTCAGATAAATAAAATCTTTAAAATAAATAGACAGATAGATAGATAGATAAAAGCAGTTTTAGAGTGGCACCTGGATGGCTCAGTCAGTTAAGCATCTTGATCTCAGGGTTGTGAAGTCAAGCTCTGCATTGGACTCCACTTTAGACATGGAGCCTTTAAAAAAAAAGGCAATTTTTCATTCACAGCAAAATGAGAGGAAAGTATAGAGATTTTCCACATACTCCCTGCCTCCAGACATGCATGGTGTCCTCCATTATCAACATCCCCCCACCAGAGATTTGTTACAAGTGATGAACTTATATTAACACAATTACCCAAAGTCCATAGTTTATATTATAGGGCTCAGTCTTGGTGTTGTACATTCCAAGGGTTTGGAAAAATGTCTGATGGCATGTATCCATCACTATAACATCATATAGAGCACATTAACTGCCCTAAAAATCCTATGTTCCACCTATTAATTGGTCTTCCCTGCCTCAACCTACTTATCTTTTTACTGTCCCCATAGTTTTGCCTTTTCCAGAATGTCATAGAGCTGGAATCATACAATAGATAGCCTTTCCAGATTGTCTTTTTTTGCTCAGTAAAGTAATTTAAGTTTCCCCATGTCTTCTCATGGCTTGACAACTCATTTCTTTTTAGGGCTAAATAATCCCATTCCATTCCATACTAATTTCCATTTAGTGCTAACTACTCCACTGTCTGGATGAGCCACAAGTTTATTTATACACCCACCCACTGAAGGACATACTGAAGGTTTCCGTGTTTCGGCAGTCATCAGCAAAGCTACTATAAACGAGCACGTGTATTCCGGCTTTCGTGCGGACATACATTTTCAACTCCTCTGAGTAAACTGGGAGTGCAACTGATGGACTATATATTAAAGAATATATTTCATTCTCTGGGAGAAGATATTTGCAAATGACATATCGGATAAAGGGCTAGTGTCCAAAATCCAGAAAGAACTTAGCAAACTCAACACCCAAAGAACAGATAATCCAATCAAGAAATGGGCAGAGGACATGAACAGACATTTCTGCAAAGAAGACATCCAGATGGCCAACAGACACATGAAAAAGTGCTCCACATCACTTGGCATCAGGGAAATACAAATCAAAACCACAATGAGATACCACCTCACACCAGTCAGAATGGCTAAAATTAACAAGTCAGGAAATGACAGATGCTGGCGAGGATGCGGAGAAAGGGGAACCCTCCTACACTGTTGGTGGGAATGCAAGCTGGTGCAACCACTCTGGAAAACAGCATGGAGGTTCCTCAAAATGTTGAAAATAGAACTACCCTATGACCCAGCAATTGCACTGCTGGGTATTTACCCTAAAGATACAAACGTAGTGATCCGAAGGGGCACGTGCACCCGAATGTTTATAGCAGCAATGTCTACAATAGCCAAACTATGGAAAGAACCTAGATGTCCATCAATAGACGAATGGATAAAGAAGATGTGGTATATATACACAATGGAATACTATGCAGCCATCAAAAGAAATGAAATCTTGCCATTTGCGACGACGTGGATGGAACTAGAGGGTATCAGGCTTAGCGAAATAAGTCAATAGGAGAAAGACAACTATCATATGATCTCCCTGATATGAGGGAGAGGAGATGCAACATGGTGGGTTAAGGGGGTAGGAGAAGAGTAAATGAAACAAGATGGGATTGGGAGGGAGACAAACCATAAGTGACTCTTGATCTCACAAAACAAACTGAGGGTTAATGGGGGGAAGGGGGTTGGGGGGGCGGGATTATGGACACTGGGGAGGGTATGTGCTATGGTGAGTGCTGTGAAGTGTGTAAACCTGGCGATTCACAGACCTGTACCCCTGGGGATAAAAATATATTATATGTTTATAAAAAATAAAATTTAATAAAAAAAAACTGTTAAAGAATAAAAAAAAAAAGAATATATTTCATTCTCTAAGAAACCCCCAAACTGTTTCCCAAATGTTGTAGCATTTTGCATTCCGCTAGCAATAAATGCTATTTCCTCTTGCTCTACATTTTCATGCCAAAATTTGGTATTGTCCGTGGTCTGGGTTTGGCTCTTCTAATAGATGGATAGTGAAATTTCACTGTTGTTTTTATAGGCATTTCATGATGGCATATGATGTGGAGCACCTTTTCATAAGTCTTATTTGCCATCCATATATATCATCTTTGGTGAGCCATCGGTTAAGATTTTGGTATTTTAAAATTTAAATTTAAATTTAAGTTTAAAAACCATTTTAAAATCAGGTTTTCTGTTTTATTAATGTTAACGTCTAAGAATTCTTTGTATATTTTGGACATCAATCCTTTATTCAATGTGTCTTTGGATGTATTTTCTCTGTCGATGGCTTGTCTTCTCATTCTCTAACACTATCTTTCACAGGGAAGTTTTTAATTTTAATGAAGCCCAGCTTATCAATTATTTCTTTCATGGGTTGAAACAGTGTTGTATTTGAAAAATCATCACCATATTCAAGGTCATCTAGGCTTCCTCTTATGTTATTTTCTAGAACATCTTTTACGGTAACAGAACTTATGTAACTATAACCATAGTTACATGTTTATCTTTTCTGGTTTCTCATTTTACATTTACGTCCATGATCCATCTTAAGATAATTTTTTTAATGGGTTTAAGGTCTGCGACTAGGTTCATTCTTTTGCATGGGGATGTTCAGTTGTTCCAGCACCATTTTTTTTTTTTTTAAGATTTATTTATTTGAGAGAGAAGAAGAAAGCGTGTGTGTGATGAGTGGGGGAGGAGCATGAGGGAGGGGAAGAGAGTCTTAAGCAGATTTCCCGCTGAGCACAGAGCCTGATGCAGGGCTCAGTCCCACAACCCAAGATCACGACCCAGGCTGAAACCAAGAATCTAATGCTCAGTCAACTGAGCCACCCAAGCATCCCTCCACCACCATTCTTTTAAAAAGATTTATTTTAGAGAGAGTGTGTGCATAAGTGGAGGGAGGGGGAGACAGAGAGAAGTTGGGGGAAGCAGACTCTCTACTGGGTAGGGAACCCAATGCAGGGTTCAGTCCCACAACCCTGAGATCATAACCTGAGCCAAAACCAAGAGTCAGATACTCAACCGACTGAGCCACTGAGGTGCCCCAAAATCACCATTTCTTAAAAGAATTATATTATCTAAATTCCATTTTTAGAACTGAAATTATTCTCCCTTTCACTGTCATGATGTTAAACTAGTTTTCAATTTTTAATTTCTTAAGGAATCTCCACACTGTTTTCCAAAGTGGCTGCACCAACCTGCATTCCCACCAACCTTTCTTCACATCCTCTCCAACACTTGTTGTTTCTTGTCTTGTTAATTTTGGCCATTCTAACTGGTGTAAGGTGGTATCTCAATGTGGTTTTGATTTGAATCTCTCTGATGGCTACTGATGAACATTTTTCATGTGTCTGTTAGCCATTTGTATTTCTTTGGAGAAATATTTGTGCATGTCTTCTGCCCATTTTTTGACATGATTATCTGCTTTATGGGTGTTGAGTTTGAGGAGTTCTTTATAGATCTTGGATAGCAGCCCCTTGTCTGTGGTGTCATTTGTGAATATCTTCTCCCATTCCATGGGTTGCCTCTTTGTTTTGTTGACTGTTTCCTTTGCCGTGCAGAAGCTTTTTATCTTGATAAAGTCCCCAAAGTTCATTTTCACTTTTGTTTCCTCTGCCTTTGGAGACATGTCTGGAAAGAAGTCGCTGTGGCTGATGTCGAACAGTGTGGAGATTACTTAAGAAATTAAAAATAGAGCTTCCCTATAACCCTGCACTATTGGGTATTCACCCCACAGATACAGATGTAGTGAAAAGAAGAGCCATATGTACCCCAATGTTCATAGCAGCAATGGCCACAATTGCCAAACTGTGGAAAGAGCCAAGATGCCCTTCAAAAGACGAATGGATAAAGATGTGGTCCATATATACAACAGATATTACACCTGCATCAGAAAGGATGAGTACCCAACTTTTGTATCAACATGGACAGGACTGGAGGAGATTACGCTGAATGAAATAAGTCAAGCAGAGAAAGTTAATTATCATATGGTTTCACTTACTTGGGGAGCATAAGAAATAACGTGGAGGTGATTGGGTGAAGGAAAGGGAAAGTGAGTTGGGGGAAGTCAGAAGGGGAGACGAACCATGAGAGACTGTGGACTCCGAGAAACAAACTGAGGATTTTGGAAGAGAGGGGTGGGTAGGGGTATAGGTGAGGCTGGTGGTGGGTATTAAGGAGGGCACATATTGCATGGAGCACTGGGCGTGGTACATAAACAATGAATCTTGGAACACTGAAAAAATAAAAAAAAAAAAAAACCTAGTTTTCAAGTGTGAGTTTTATAATATGCTTAGTTTTCCTATTTGTTGTGTTCCCCAAGTCTCCAAATAGTTAATGATAAACATGTAACTACTTACTAGGAAATTTTCAAAGGGATATATGAAGCACCTCCAAAGGGATATATGTAGCACCTCCAAAGTACCTTATTTTAAGTCAATTCTCTATAGTGTTTACAATAGAAAGCAGCATTTTTCATATTTTTCTGTGCTTTTTGTGAATCTTACATAACTAGGTTATATATGCTTTGTTTGTACTCATTTCTTTCTCCACTACTCTCAGCTTAAAACAGTATCAAGTACAGAAAATGTATTCAAGATACATTTAAGAAGGACTTGCTCAATAATACTTTGAACGCTGTGTGAATCATATCCACAGTCTAGTGTATATTCATCATTTCAGATGCAGGCACCTCAGTGGCTCAGTCAGTTTGGTGTCTGACTCTTGATTTGGGCTCAGGTCATAATCTTGGGGTCCTGGGATCGAGCCCCATGACAAGTTCCATGCCCAGCAGAGTCTGCTTAAGGATTCTCTCTCCCCCCCGTGCCCCTCACCCTGCTCACACGTTCTCTCTCTCAAATAAATAAGTCTTTTAAAAAAATAATTTCAGGGTGCCTGGATGGCTCAGTGGGTTAAGCCTCTGCCTTCAGCTCAGGTCATGATCTCAAGGTCCTGGGATCGAGCCCCGCATCGGGTTCTCTGCTCAGTGGGGAGCCTGCTTCCCCTCTCTGTCTCTGCCTGCCTCTCTGCCTACTTGTGGCCTCTTACTCTGTCAAATAAATAAATAAAATCTTAAAAAAAATTTCAGAATGTTTTTTATCATGATTCATGCATTTATAAATTTATTCTAAAAGTTTACTGAGGACATGCTATAGGCCAAGCACTATTCTACATGTTGGGATGTGTCAGTGAACAAAACAAAGATCCCTGCCTTCAGGAACCCTACATCTAGCAGGTAGAAGAGAGGGAGGGAGGCAACTAACAATGAATAATGTTATAAATAACATAAATATAAATATAAATAATAAATTAGCAATTATACACTGAAAAGAGATGAAGTAAAGTAAGGCAGATTCAAATTGTGAAGTGTGGGAAGTAAGGTTGTAATATTAAATAGTGGTCAAGGAAGGCCTCACTGAGAGGGTGAGATTTAAGCAAAAACCTGAGGAGGTAAGGGAGTTAGCCAAGTGATTATCTGTAGGAAAGCAATCTTTATAGAGAAAGTAAGCTAGAACTACACTGCCCAATTATACCTATGGCTACTGAGCACTAAAAATGTGACTAAGTGACAAAGGAACCAAATTTTTTAATTATTTCATTTCTTAAATGATACTTGATTTAATCAAAAAATTAAGTATGTTTAAAACTCAAGTATGTCTGTTTCAACTATTTTAAATTTTATAAAATCCAAAAAAAGATCAAGTATCTCTGGTAAAAATTCAGCATCCAAATGAAATGTGTTACCGCAGTATAAAAACACATAGTAAGAAAACTAAAACATCTTATTTAGATATGTTGGGTTATATAAAAGATATACTACTAAAATTAATTTCATTTGTTTCATCTCTTTTTAACATAACTACCAGAAAATTTTAAATTACATATGAGGATTGCTTTATATTTCTTTTGAATACTACTGAGCTAGAACAGGAAGCCTTCCTGCTATATCTGAAGAAACCCCAAACCTCTAAATGTAGCTGAACTGAGTGAGTGAAAAATATAGTATGAGGTCAAACATGTATAGGTCCTCATAAACTTCTTAAACCTTTCTATGGTAACAATGACAATAACTGAAATTGCAGGGTTGGAGACAGAACTGATATCTGAAACCAGATGTCAGAAATTTCTAGAAAACCATGTGGCCCTATAATCGTGCCCTTATCATAGTGATGCACTACTAAATGACATAAGGTACAATGGTGGGAAGAAAAGAGTTACAGTTAAACCTCATTAAAATCTTGACAGTGAATAGGACTGGACAGCTTTCAGAGAGTGGGCTAACCCAATTCCCATGATGCCAGGCCCACAAACACTCTAGTAGTATCAATTCAGATCTGGCCCATCATTCCTTCATTCTTCACTTCATTACTCTTTCCATCCAATGCTGCTTCTCCTCAAGTAGTAGGAAAACAGCTCTCTATATTTCCTTTCTCATACCATAATTTAATTATCGCTATCATCTATGCAATAGCTATATGTATTTTTTATTTTTATTTTTTTAAAGATTTTATTTATTTATTTGTCAGAGAGAGAGAGGGATAGAGAGCGAGCACAGGCAGACAGAGTGGCAGACAGAGGCAGAGGGAGAAGCAGGCTCCCTGCCGAGCAAGGAGCCCGATGTGGGACTCGATCCCAGGACGCCGGGATCATGACCTGAGCCGAAGGCAGCTGCTCAACCAACTGAGCCACCCAGGCGTCCCTATTTTTTATTTTTTAAAAGCAGATGAAGCGATATGTATATTCTCATCTTCATTTTTTCTCTATATAAAATTGATTAATTAACAGATTTAGGAAGGACAAAAAAGCTTTTCAATGGAATAAAAAATACGCTATTTTCATTCATTCGTCAGCTATAAGATGTCCAGAATTGCATGGGACCTTGTGGATTAAGGAAACAATGTAAGCGTAAACAGGATCTGATTTACTAACTGGAAAGGCCCTGTGGAAGTTATGCCTTCCTAAAAGAGCAGGAAAAAAGGAAGAGTAATTTTTATTTTTTACCCTGTACATTTCCTTTTTAAATATGCATAAAGAACAATACTAAATGGTGAACATTTTACATAACTTGAAGGATACAGAAAAATTCTGTCTCTGGGCATGACTAATGTGTTTCAAGAGTTTAGTTATTGATTCTTTTCCCAAAGCTGGAAACCCCCATATGAAGAAACTGCTATTAGAATACCATTCAAACTCAAAAGAAAACTGAAGATAACTTAAGCTTGTTAATTTAAGCTTACTCCTTTCCAGAACAAGAACTCCTGCCTTTTTAAAAAAGAGGAAGCAAAACTAAAAGGGGTAGTCCCTTTTGTAGATGAGAAAATGTAGTAGCTTTCTTACATGTGTCTCATCATCCATAACTGCTTTCTCCTCTTAAAGAATTGAGTTCCTGCCTACTCCTATCCCAAATACCAAATTCAAATGCGCTCTTGCTAGCTTTTACATAATACTGACAAAAGACCGCCACTGAGCGATCTCAGAAACTCTGCAGGCTAATACTGTCCTTAGACTGCACAGGGAAAGATATTCTAAAAATTTATGTGGAAACCCACTTTTTCACAATCCTGTACTTTGGAATTCTTATTCACTCTTTAAAGTACATTATTTATTAAGCCCCTAAGTATCAGACACTATAACAGGTGCTTAAGACACAAAAATAAAAGTAAAATCCCCTGTCGTCAAAGAACTTAATAGTTTAGAGAGCAGTGATACCACATAAACAAACAAAAAATATAGTATGTGAGGTATGTGCTAGGTCAGAAATATATATGGGGCACTACGGGTCCACAAAGGAGGGCAACTACTTCAGCCTGAAATGGGGAAGGGGTGCCGAAAGAAGTGGCGGTTCAGCTGAAGCCTGGAAACCAAATAGTAGTCAGGAGAAGAAACCAGACAGCATCCAGGCAGATTTAAGAGTGTGGACAAGGCACATAAAACAGCAGCACACACTGAAGAAAATACAAGTTTCACAATCTAGCTGGACGGCATGATATGTGTTAAGGAAACTGACGGCTAGGGAGGTAAGCAGGGGCCAAGATCATAAAAACGCCTTGTGTGTAATGCTTAGAAGTTGGGACTTTTCTGAAATGACAATGGAAAACCATGAAGCAAGGGAGAAGTACCCAATTTCAGAAAGGTCCTGTTTCTTCACAGAACGTGAATACAGATTAGCTCTAAATTTTAAATAGAGGCAAGACAATGTGTTGATAGATTAGAGAAATCCAAGTGAAAAGTGGCAGGAGCCTGACTCTTATCAGTGTCACAAACCTAGAATCAAAAAGATTTGGTAACGAATGACATGAGGTAGGGATTTATAGAGGGATAGTGTAAAATAGAAGGAGGAGAGTAAGCTGATTCCCAGATTTCTGACCCAGGTAACTGAATGGGTAAGACCAGTGACAATCAAGGTATGAAAGAGGAGCAGGTTTCAGAGGGAAGTTTGATTTCACTGTAATGAGTATGAGGTCCCTACAAGATATCACAGAGAAGATAATCCAGTAGGCAGCTGAATTTATGGTTCGGAAAGAAATATGAGATAGTGTTTCAAATCTAAGAGTCAATAGTTACAGTAGTTTTCTATTGTTGCCAAAGCAAATTATCACATACTGAATGGCTTAAAACAACACAAATGTATTATCTTAGCGTGCCTAGATCCGAAGCCCAACATAGCTCTCCACAGGTTAGCAGGGCTAATTCCTTTTTAGAGGCTCCAGGGGAGGATGGATTTCTCTACTCATTCAGATAGTTGGCAGTATTCAGCTCCTTGAAGATGTAGAGCTGAGATCCCAGCTTCCCTGCTGACTCTTGGCTTAGAGGAATTTCCAGACTCTAGAGGTGGTCACACCATCCTGCATCTTCCAAACCAAAAGCAGCAGGAGGAGCCCCTCTCATACTTGAATCCAGCTCCCTTCTTTTGTTGTATCCAGCTGTTCGCTTTCACTCCTAAGTGCCCGTGTGATTACACTGGTTCCACTTTATGCATATATGCATCTTAAGATCCACAACCTTAACTCCAGTTGCAAGGCTCCTTCTGCCGTACAATATAACATAATCACAGGCTCCAGGGATTAAGGAATGGACACACTTGGGGAGCTGTCATTCTGCCTCCCATATTAGCTCACTGGTGTAGTGGGCTTGGAAGCAGAAGACAATGCCCCGGAGAACACGGGCATTTGGGTGCAGATGGAGAGCAGCTATAGAAGGGAATGAGGAAGCAGACTAAGCTTAAGTTGTAAGAAAAGAAATTTTCATGAGGAAGAAAAAAGTTAATTGTGGAAGACCACAAAGAAGTCAAGCTAGATAAGAAACAAAGAGTCCTCTGAACCTTGTTTTATAAGAATAACCAGTAGCTCTGGACTGTTCAACAACAGAAAAAAAAAATCTCGTATCAGTAGGTCAAGGAGAAAGTATAGAGACTATGCAGAGACATTACTGAAAGGATGTGATGATGATGACTATATTAGTCTGCTGTTGCTGCCATAACAAATACTACAAATTGGGTGGCTTAACCAATAGAAATGTATTTTTCTCCCAGTTCTGGAGGCTAGAAGTCCAAGATCAAAGTTCCAAGATCAAGGTTTCTCCTAAGGCCTCTCTCCTTGGCCTGCAGATGGCCACATTTTCTCTGTGTCCATACACAGTCTTTGTTCTCTGTGCACATGTCCTGGTGTCTCTTCCTCTTCTAGTAAAGACGCCAGTCCTATTGGATTAGGGCATCACTCTTATGACCTCATTTAACCTTAATTACCTCTTTTAAAGACCCTATCTCCAAGTCAAGTCACACTGGAGTCAGAGCTACAACCTATGAATTGTTAGGTAAGGAGACACAGTATTATTAAAAACGATGATGATGACGACGACGAGGATTACAATCACTGCTAACATTTACTGATCATTAAATATGGGCCAGACACATTGCTAAGCACTTCATACATACTGTCATTTGACCCTCAAAGCAACCTTATAAAGAACTATTACTTCTTTCATTTTATCACTTGAAGAGCTGAAGCAAGGTCATACCTCTAGAAGTGGCAGAACTGAAACCTGAATCCTGGTCTTTTAGCTTGAGCTCATGTTCTCAAACACTTTGCTCTCTGCTTTCCAGTAGTTGTAATAGAAAAGAAACAAATGGAGAGCAACCAGATTGATAATATAAAGATGAGGGAGTTCTTTTTGTTGTTGTTTTGTTTTTTGCTTGCTTTTATCTTATTTCTCTAAATCCAAAGCTAAGAAAAGCATAATGATTAGTATCTTAATTGGGGAAAAAAGCTCACAGAAAGGGAGAGGCTGAAGACTCTACTGTTCCACATTTACTCCTGTGCCAACCCTGATGAAAGCTGAATAAAAAAGTTCCATTGCACAGCTACTTAAAATTATTCCCTCTACAGATAATTCTTATCTATCATGTGATATGATATATCATGTGAACTCTGTAAGAATCTACAGTGAGCAAAAACAGGAAACCATCTTTCCCTTATACCACTAGTTACATAGTCTAGTGGGGAAGGCAGGTATCAAACACTAATAAAGAAGTATATAATAATAAACTGAGATAAGTGGTATGAAAAAGACATTTTATGAAACAATTTAAAAATTGTTTTTTAGATTTTATTTGTCAGAGTGTGAGAGAGAAAGAGCACAAGCAGGGGGAGCAGAAGGCAGAGGGAGAAACAGGCTCCCCACTGAGCAAGAAGCCCAAAGTGGGACTCAATCCCAGGACTCTGAGATCATGACCTGAGCTGAAGTCAGATCCTTAAACAACTGAGCCACCCAGGCATCCCTCTATGAGACTATTTAATAAAGGAAACTGGGGGCACCTGGGTGGCTCAGTCAGTTAAGCATCTGACTTTTTTTTTTTTAAAGGTTTTATTTATTTATTTGACAGAGATCACAAGTAGGCAGAGAGGCAGGCAGAGAGAGAGAGGTGGAGGCAGGCTCCCTGCGGGGCAGAGAGCCCGATGCGGGGCTCGATCCCAGGACCCTGGGATCATGACCTGAACTGATGGCAGAGGCTTAACCCACTGAGCCACCCAGGCGCCCCAAGCATCTGACTCTTGATCTCAGCTCAGATCTTAATACCAGGGTCGTGGGTACAAGCCCCATGCATTAGGCTCTACACTGGGTGTGCAGCCTACTTTATAATTAATTAATGAATGGAATCTGACCTAGACTAAAGGATCAGGGAAGGCTACTCAAAAAGTTACTACAGAGCTCAAAGCAGAAGAATGAGCAACATGTGTAAGGGGAAGGGGATGTGCAAGACAAAGGCCCTATGGGATGTGTAGGAAGGACTCCGGAGCATTGGAGGAACTGAAAGAAAGTACTGCTGGTGCTAGATAACCAGGGACACAGTGTTGGAGGATGAAGCCGGGGAGGCAGGCAGGGCCATCGTAATTAATTGGTTCTTAATCCTGAAGGCTTTCAGAATGTTTTAAGAATATCACAGAGACACAAGATCAGATCTGCCTTTTTAAAAAGATCCCTCAGGCTCCACTGTGGAGATCTGATTCGAGAAGGAACAGAACAGATGCAGGATAATCAGTTAAGAAACTACTGCACACTCCCGTATTTCTGGCTTGCACAACTGGTTGCAACTGGTGGGTGATAGTCCCATATACTCAGACTGGGTATACCGTAGGAGGAAAGAATTTATGACATTGGATTTGGAAATGTGGAGTTTGAAGTGCCTCCTAAATACCTAAAGGGGAATCTGACTATATAGTTGTACATCCAGGTCTAGAACTCCAAGAGGTCGGGATTAGAAATATAATTTGGGGGACACCTGGGTGGCTCAGTTGGTTAAGCGGCTGCCTTCACCTCAGGTCATGATCCCAGCGGCATGGGATCGAGTCCCACATCAGGCTCCTTGCTCGGCAGGGAGCCCGCTTCTCCCTCTGCCCCTCTGTCTGCCCATGCTCACTCACTCTCTCTCCCTCTCTCTCTGACAAATAAATAAATAAAATCTTTAAAAAAAAAAAAAGAAAAGAAATATAATTTGGGAACTAGTGATGTATATGTAATTACTGAAACATTATCATTGACTCTACTGCCTAACACATGGCTAATGACACAGGAGAGAGGTTATAGGACAGAAAGTGATAAGATTATCTAGGTCTCAATCAGAGAGAGAAAAGAGAAACGGAAAGAGGAAGAAAGAGAGAAAAAGACAGATGGATGGATGACAATTAACAGGGAGGGAAAGATGGGCCTGCAAAGAAGGAACACACAGAGACACACAAGGAAAAACCAGGAGTACAATACCACAGAAACCAAAGGAAGAGAATTCCATAAAGAAGGGGTTCAACGGCATGAAATGCTCTGATGAACCACCCATACTCAGACTGTTAGAATTTAAAGGGAACTTAGAAACTGTCTGATTCAGTAGCCCTTTATTTCTCAAATTATGGAATTAAGATTCAGGGAATACTCTAGTTAGTTTGTAGAATCTAGATTAAACCTAAAATTCTTAATGCAGAGGAATACTGTAGAATACTGCAGATACTCCTTTCATACACTCAGCTGCCTGATGACTAGTGAGGACAACAGTGCCTGACTCGGCTTTTCCTTCTTAAGTCACCTTTACTCCTTTAGGCTTTCACAGTATTTCACCAAACCTCTGGCTATTTAAGAGTCATAGTTCTAAAGCTTCTCCCAGCCTTTTTTTTTTTTTTTAAGATTTTATCTATTCATTTGAGAAGGGGAGAGAGAGCGCCCACGAGCATGGGGAGGGAGAAGCAGAATCCCTGCTAAGCAAGAAGCCCAACTCGGAGCTTGATCCCAGGACCCCAGGATCATGACCCAAGCCAAAGGCAGATGCCCAACTGACTGAGCCACCCAGGCACCCTGCTTTTCCCAGTCCTTAAATCATAATCCATTCTAAGAGTAGCCTTCCCCAACTCTAAATTAAGCTTCAGACCGATATGGATCTATGCTAAGAAAGTAATTTGCCACCCACTCCCTACCCCTACCTATTCCCACCACCCCTAACCAAAGTTGTTATACATCATAGTTTCAGAATAGCATCCTACACTCTGTATTCAAAGGATTGTTTAACTGGGAAACAACCGGAAGAAACCTCTGGAACACAACTTTGACTGTCAAGCTGGTATCATCCTCTCTTGCTGGGGTATTATTAAAAGTTCAGCCCCAGAAAGAGATGACAGAAAGAAGAAATTTAACACAGAAGGGGAAAAATAAAAGGACAGGTGGTAGAAAGGTGGGAACCTGGGACAGTCTCTTTTCTTTTATTGTGTGATTTTTACATGGCAGAAGCAACTAAGCTAATTATTATAAGCACCCTATAGTCCACTCTAAATTATCTTTTATACTGAGGTAAACCCATTGCATAGGTAAGCAATCCAATGCTGGACAATTCAAAATTCATTTGTTTTGGGAGTATTATCTCAGTTGGTGGGGTAGTAGTGATATTTCTTTTTTGTCTTTTCAATTTTTTAAATTCAATTAACATATATTATTTGTTTCAGGGGCACAGGTATGTGATTCTTCAGACCTGCCTAACATCCAGCACTCACCACAATACATACCCTCCTCAATGTCCATCACCCAGCCATCCCATCCCCTCACCTCTCTCCCCTAGTAGCAGTATCTTGAAAATAATCTTTACATGTGAATTTGGCTTATGACTAATAACAAGGAACTCATAATACTTTAAAATAAGGAACTATCCTATCAAGACACAATCTCCATAGTCTCTGTACCAAACTCTGCTTCTTACTCCATGTTCCCAATGAATAACATCACCTTTTTATTTTTTATTTATTTATTTATTTTCAGCGTAACAGTATTCCTTGTTTTTGCACCACACCCAGTGCTCCTTGCAATCCGTGCCCTCTCTAATACCCACCACCTGGTTCCCCCAACCTCCCACCCCCGCCGCTTCAAACCCCTCAGATTGTTTTTCAGAGTCCATAGTCTCTCATGGTTCACCTCCCCTTCCAATTTCCCCCAACTCCCTTCTCCTCTCTAACTCTAACATCACCTTTTAAACTGATGCGCTGTCTCAAAACAATTTCTGGGGATTTGGGTTTTGTTTTGTAACTGTAGACATCCTAGTTGTTTCATACTGTCTACACCAGTCTCTGGGGTAAATGGTTAATCAAGATTTTTTATTTAAGTGACCTCCTTCCTTAATTTCTACAGTATTCAAAAGAATACTTTTCTATATAGACATACCTCAGAGATATTGAAGTTTCAGTTCCAGATAACCATAATAAAACACATTATTGCAAAGAAGTCAGTCAAATGAAATTTTTTGGTTTCCCAGTGTTATGAAAATTATGTGTACACTCTATTATAGTTTATTAAGTGTACGATAGCATTATATATTTTTTAAAATGTGCATGCCTTGTTTTTTAAGTAGGCTCCATGCTGGGCTTGAATGTGGGGCTTGAATTCACAACCCTAAGGTTAAGACCTGAGCTAAGATTAAGAGTCAGACACTTAACTGACCGAGTTACCCAGGAGCCCCAAAAATGCATATACCTAAATTAAAAGATATTTTACTGCTAAAAAATGCTAACCATCATCTGAACTTTTAACAAGTCGTAATCTTTTTGCTGGTGGAAGGTCTTCTCGCCTCAATGTTGACGGCTGATGACTCATCAGTGTAACAGCTGCTGAAGGCTGGGGCGCCTGTAGCAATTCCTTAGTAAAACAATGAAGCTTGCTGCATCGATCAACTCTTCCTTTCACAAACAATTTATCTGTAACATGTGATGCTGTTTGACAACATTTTACTCACAGTAAAACTTCTTTCAAAATTGGAGTAAATCTTCTCAAACCCTGCTGCTGCTTTAAGTTAGCTTAATAACTTAATAAAGCTAGCTTATGTAATATTCTAAGCTCTTTGTTGTTATTTCAACAGTCTTCACAGTGTCTTCACCAGTAATAGATCCCATCTCAAGAAACCACTTTTTTAAAAAAGATCTTATTTATTTGATATATAGAGAGCGCACAAGCAGAGGAAAAGGAGAAGCAGACTCCCCACTGAGCAGAGAGCCCGATGTGGGTTTTGATCCCAGGAACCTGAGATCATGACCTGAGCCAAAGGTAGACACTTAACCAACTGAGCCACACAGGTGCCCCAAGAAAGCACTTTTACTCATCAATAAGAAACAAGTCAGAATCAGTTAGTTTTATCGTGGGATTGCAGCAAATTCAATCCCGTCTTTGGGTTCCACTTCTGGTTCTCTTGCTATTTCCATCACATCTGCAGTTACTGCCTCCACTAAAGTCTTGAACCCCTCAAAGGAATCCATGAAGACTGGAATCGATGTCTTCTGAACTCCTGTTAATGTTGACATTTTGACCTCTCCCTATGAATCACTAATATTCTTAATGGCATCCAGAATTGTGAATCCTTTTCAGAAGGTGTCTTTCGTTTTTAATTTTATTTATTTACTTAAGAGCAAAAGAGCAAGTGAGCAAGCAAGCGAGAAAGAGAAAGCATGAGCAGGGTGAGGGACAAGCAGTCTCTCTGCTGAGCAGGGAGTCCAGTGTCGGTCTTGATCCTGGGACTCCAGATCATGACCTGAGCTGAAGGCAGATGCTTAACCGACAGAACCACCCAGGTTCCCAGAAGGTTTTTGACCTATTTTGTCAGATTCATCAGAAGAATCACTATTAATGGCAGCAGTAGCCCTACAAAATTTATTTCTTAAATAAGAAAAATTGAAATTACTCCCTGATGCGTGAGCTGCAAGATGGAAGTTGTGGTGGCAAGCATCAAACAATATTAATCTCACTACATCTCTTCAACAGAGCTCGTGTGACCAGGTGTACTGCCAATGAGCAGTAATATTTTGCAAGGAACCTTTTTTCCCTGAGCATTAGGCCTTAACAGTGGGGTTAAAATACTGTATGGAAGTGCCGAGTCACTATATTGTACACCTGACACCAATATTACACTGTATGTTAACTACCTAGGATTTAAATGAAAACTTGAAAAAAAATCATTAAACCATTTTGTAAATAGATGTGCTGCTGTTGCCAAGGCTTTGTTGTTCTTTTTACTGTACAGAGCGCAGGCTGAGGAGATGCAGCGTAAGGACATTAGGAAAAGAAAGGAAAAGTGAATTGGGGAAAATCAGGAGGGAGAGACAAACCAATGAGAGACTGTGGACTCTGAGAAACAAACTGAGGGTTTTGGACAGGAGGGGGTGGGGGGATGGGTGTGCCTGGTGGTAGGTATTAAGGTTGGCACGTATTGTATGGAGCACAGGGTGCAGTGCATAAACAATGAATCTTGGAACAATGAAAAAATAAAATTTTAAAAATAAAAGATATATAGATTTATTCATTTATTTTAGAGGGAGAGAGCAAACAAGAGAACTGGGTTGGGAGGAAGAGGGTATGGGCAGAGGTAAAGGGAGAATCTTAAGCAGACTCCCCACTGAGCACAGAGCTCAACATGGAGCTTGGATTTTTGGTATGGTAAATAAACACTGGCCTGAACTTAAATCACCAGCTACATCAGTTCCTAACAAGAGAGTATGCCTGTACTTTGAAGCTCTGAAGCCTGGTATTAACTTCTCCTCTCTAGCTATGACAGTCCTAGACAGGATCTTCTTCCAATAGACAAAACAGCTACACGGAAACTCGGTTTAATTTAGCCACTTCATTCATTACCGCAGCTGGATCTGGCGAATAACTCACTGCAGCCTCTGTACCAGCACTTGCTGCTTCACTTTGTACTCTGACGTCATGGAGATGCGCTTCCTTCCTTAAACCTCCTAAACCAACATGTGCGAGCTTTAAACATGTCCGGTAACTCGCTCACCTTTCTCAAGCTTTATAGAACTGAAGAGAATTAGGGCCTTGCTCTGGAATAAGCACTGGCTTACAAGACTGTTGTGGCTTGTCTGATCATCTAACCAGACCACTAAAACTTTCTCCGTATCAGCAAGATGCCTGTTTCACTTTCTTGTCATTCGTGTGTTCACTGTAGCAGCACTTTCCTTCAAGAACTTTTTCTTCGCATTTACAACCTGACGGTTTGATGAAAGAGGTTCAGCTTTCAGCCCATCTCAGCCTTCCTTACTAAACTTAATCATTTCTAGCTTTTGATTTCAAGTGAGAGACATGTGACTTCTTTTCACTTCAACACTTAGAGGCCACTGTAGGATTAGCAACTGGCTTATTTTCAGTATGTTGTGTCTCAGGGAAAAGAGACGGAAAAGGAGAGAAATGGGAGAACAACAGAGCAGTCAGAACACACAAAACATTTAATAAATTCACCATCTTATATAATCGGTGACTCCCTTATTATATCTAATATAACTTATGACTCCCTAAAACAAATAGTAATATCAAAGATCACTGATCACAAATCACCAAAACAAAAATAATAATAATGAAAAAGCCTGAACTATTACACGAATTACCAGAATGTTACACAAAGACACAAAGTTAGCAAACACTTTTGGAAAAATGGCACTCAACACAACGTTGCCACAAACCTTCAATCTATATAAAAAACACATCTGCAAAGTGCAGTAAAGTGGAGTCAATAAAATGAGGTATTCCCTTTATCAATCAAAAACTTAAGTAGCATATATGACAGTGCACGGGGCACCTGGGTGGCTCAGTGGGTTAAAGCCTCTGCCTTCGGCTCAGGTCATGGTCCCAGTGTCCTGGGATCGAGCCCCGCATCGGCCTCTCTGCTCTGCAGGGAGCCTGCTTCCTCCTCTCTCTCTCTCTCTGTCTGCCTCTCTGCCTACTTGTAACCTCTGTCTGTCAAATAAATAATAATTTTAAAAAAAGAATATATGACAGTACTAATAAAATTAGGAAATAGATATTTGACTCTGTAACTCAGGGTTCCTCCATGTTTAATCCTAATACACCATTTAGCATAACTGATTATTATATATCCTTCAGCTCTCAGCATCAGCACACTGTTTCACTAACCACAGAGATACTCTTTTCTAAACCAGAAGCACTGCATGAGATTCTGAGGTTTCCTGTTTCCTCATGTCTCCCCTTCTTTGTCTATTGCAAATATCAGGTTTTCCTGAGATCACAGCTGTCCCCAGCCTACTCTTTCTTGTCATAGGATAGATTCAGGTATAGGTCTACAGTGGCTAGTGACCAGAAAGAGAAAGAAAGTAGAGAAAGAAGTTTCGGCAACATCTTCACAACAGCTCTAAAAGATGCTATTATTATGTAATGGCTAAGTTCTACAGTATTCCTGGGCTTGAATTTCAGGCACCTTAAAAATTAACTAGATTTTGTAAGCCAAAAATTACATAAATATATTTATTAAGACTTTACTAGGGGTACCTGGGTGGCTCAGTAGTTAGGCATCTGCCTTCTGCTCTGGTCATGATCCCAGGGTCCTGGGATCAAGTCCTGCATCGGGCTCCCTGCTGAGCAGGGAGCTCGCTTCTCCCTCTCCCATTCCCCCAGCTTTTGTTCCTGCTCTCACTCTGTCTCTTTCAAATAAATAAATAAAGTCTTAAAAAAAAAAAAAGACTTTACTTGACCTCATTTGACATGTGGAAATCTAAAAAGAAAACAACCAAGTTCACAGAGAAATCAGATGGCCAGAGGTCGGGGGTTGGGAGGTTGGTGAAATGGTGGAAGGGTGTCAAAAAGTACAATGTTCCAGTATGAAATGAGTCATGAGGATGTAATATACAGCACAGCAACTCTAGTTAATAATAGTACTGTATTACATGCATGACAGTTGCTAAGAGAGTAGATCTTAAAAGTTCTTATCACAAGAAAAAATTCTGTATGTATTGTGATGGACATTAACTAGATTTGTAGTGATCATTTTGCAACATTTATAAATATCAGATCATGCTGTATATACCTAGAACTAAAATAATATTGTATATCAATTACACCTCAACTTAAATATTCATTCATATATATATATATATATACACACACACAAATATATTTACATTATGTATATATATATATATATATGTACACACACATACACACACACACACACACACACACACACATATTTGGAAGGAAAAAAGTTTTATGTAAAGCAATTAGGAGAAAATAGCAGATAAATCAAACAAAGTTACTGTCCTGGAGAGACCTCTCAAGTTTAAAAGTTACACCACCATTTTAATTAACATCTACAAAAATGTAGGTTCTGATTTCTTAACCCATAACTCACAGATTTCTTGACCATATCCCTATAAAAAACCCTTTTGCTTATTTTCTTGGTGTTAGTGCTACACATCCAACTCATTTAGCTGATGGTTTATTCAGTAACCCTCATCTCTCCTCATCAGACATGTAAAAATGTGGGAGTTCTCCAACTAATATTTATATGGATTGCTTGGTTGGGTTTTTTTATGTAAATTCCCCTACCCTTAATGCTAGTGAACTTCACTAATTCATTTTTTATTTTTTTTTTATTTTTTTTTAAAGATTTTATTTATTTATTTGACAGAGAGAGATCACAAGTAGATGGAGAGGCAGGCAGAGAGAGAAAGAGGGAAGCAGGATCTCCACCGAGCAGAGAACCCGACGCGGGACTCAATCCCAAGACCCCGAGATCATGACCCGAGCAGAAGGCAGCGGCTCAACCCACTGAGCCACCCAGGCGCCCACTAATTCATTTTTTAAAATGTCAAAGTTATTTAGTAGTTTTACTCAGTTGTCCACACAATGAGGGACTGCTTGAATATGTAAAGGGAGTACTGAATGTCAAGTCAAAAACATTTATTATTCTTCTGAGATACCTACAAATAGAAAAATCAACTGAGGGGCCGTCTGGATGGCTCAGTCAGTTAAGCATCTGCCTTCGGCCCATGTCATGATCCCAGCTGGGGTCCTGAGACTGAGCCCTGCGAAGGCCCTGCTCAGCAGGGAGTCTGCTTCTTTCTCTCCTGCACTTGTGCATGCCCCCACAAATAAATAAAATCTTTTAAAAAAAAACAGAAAAATCAATTGAGAATTGAGAATGTAAGTTAAAAGCCACTTAATTCAAGGTTTTAGATAAAAATTCAAAGGTTCAACTATCAATCTTTTAAACTAAAACCGAGAAAAAACCTTTCCTGCTCTTTTTCTCACCTTTTAAATAACTAGTTCCTTTTTCTTTTTTTGCTCCTGATGACAGAAAGAAATGAATTTCTCTAAACAAATGCAACGGCAGTGATTAATTCCTAGAATTATAAAGCTCAGTAAACTGTTAATATATGCATTTTATCAACTTTCTCTTTGACTAAAAGATAGTATCTTTCTTCCGAGTAATATGCACCTTGTAGAAACCTCTACCTCTGGCAGTTACAGGAAGTTCGGGTTCAGTCTCTACATTATCTGGTAACCAGACTCAAGTAATTCATTCAAACTCCCAAAGTACTACAAAGTACTATAAGTACTCCATATATCACAATCTCCCTTCATTTTAAAGAATATAAACAAAGCCACTTTTACAATGGCTACCAAGTTGGGTTTAAAATAGGGGCGCCTGGGTGGCTCAGTGGGTTAAGCCTCTGCCTTCGGCTCAGGTCATGATCTCAGGGTCCTGGGATCTAGTCCTGCATCAGGCTCCCTGCTCAGCGGGGAGCTTGCTTCCTCCTCTCTCTCTCTCTGCCTGTCTCTCTGCCTACTTGTGATCTGCCAAATAAATAAATAAAATCTTTAAAAAAAATAAATAAATAAAATAAATAGGTAATCTCAATATTAAGATGAAAAGGGCATTCATGAGGCACCTGGATGGCTCAGCTTTTTAGGTGTCTGACTTTTGTTTTCAGCTCAGATCAAGATCTCAGGGTCATGAGATCAAACCCTGAGTCAGGCTCCGTGCTGGGCACAGAGTCTGCTTTTCTCTGCCTCTGCCCCTTCCTCACCTCACAACTCTGCTTTCTCTCTCTCCAAAAGAAATGAATCTTAAAAAAAGAAAAGAAAAGAAAAGAAAAGGGCCTTCATATTAATTAAAGTATTCATGAGAGTAACAGCAGAACTTCTTGGCTAAATTCTAAATGAAATGTGATTCTACTTAATTTTATTGTATAGACTGCAACTGTTACTTATGAGAAATTAACACTTTACAAGTAACCCTTGAACAATGCAGGGACGAGGGGAACCAAATCTCCACACAATTGAAAATTTATGTATAATTTTTGATTCCCCAAAAACGTAATAGCTTGCTGTTGACCAGAAGCCTTACTAATAACATAAATAGTTGATTAACACATATTTTGTATGTTATATACTGTATGCTTATAATAAAATAAGCTAGAGAAAAGAAAATTAAGAAAATCGTAAGAGAAAATGTATTTACAGTACTGTATCAAAATATATCCATATATAACTGGACCCATACAGTTCAAACCCATGTTGTTCAAGTGTCAATTGCACTCATAAAGGCTTCTTATCAAACCATCTCAGACGGGATTTCCTAGTTTCCTACACAGTTGCTATCTATGACAGTCAGCATGCCATGAGAAATTTCTGAAAAGAGAATGAAAGAGTGCTCAAGCACAGCTCTGAATATCATGGATGAAAACCAAAGGGAGCTGCTATCAATGTTCAAGAGTAATTATTCTCTGAAGGATTAAAAACAATAAGTAGTTAACAGAGATTGCCTCAGAAAAGGATAGACCTTTTCTTGGTAACTCTGAATTATTTTTTTATTGAGATAAAATTGGTATATGGCATTATATAAGTTTCAGATGTGTAACATAATTCGGTATCTTTATGAACTACACCAAAAGTCTAGGTGCCATGAATCAGCATATAATAAACCGCCTTCTCCCATTTCACCTACCCTCCAATCCCCTTCCAGTCTGATAAACAATCTGTTCTCTGTATCTATGAATTTTTGTACTTTTTTTTTTAGATTCCACACGAGTGAAATCATGTGGTATTTGTCCTTCTCCATCTGACTTATTTCACTTAGCACACTATCCTCAAGGTCCATTTAGGTCTTCGCAAATAACAAGATCTCATTCTTCTTTATGGAATATGACATATTCCATTGTCCATATATATACCACAACTTCATTATCCATTATCCATTATCCATTCACCTATCAATGGACATTTGGGTTGTTTCCATATCTTGACTACTGTAAATAATGCTGCAGTGACAGAGGGGTGCATATATCTTTCTGAATTAGTGTTTTCACATTCACTGGGTAAATATCTAGAAGTGGAATGGCTCAATCATATTATGAATCTATTAATTTTCTGAGGAATCGGCATTATTTTCAATAGTGGCTGCACCAAATTACATTCCCATCAACAGTGTATGAGTGTTCTGTTTTCTCCACATCCCTTCCAACATTTGTTATTTCTTGTCTTTCTGATAACAGCCATTCTAACAGGTGTAAGGTGATATTGTGGTTTTGATTTTCACTTCCTGAATAACTAGTGACGCTGAACATCTTTCCATGTGACTGTTGGCCATCTGTATTCCTTCCTTGGAAAAATGTCTATTCAGATCCTCTGCCCATTCTATCTGACTGCTTTTTTCACTGTTGAGTTGTAGGACTTCTTTATGTATTTTGGCTATTAACCCCTTATTGGCTATATGATTTGCAAAGATCTTCTGTATTCAGTAGGTTACCTTTGAGGATGGTTTTCTTCACTGAACAGAAGCTTTTTAGTTTGATATAGTCTCATTTGTTTTTGTTTCTTTTGCTTTTACAGTCAGGCCCACAACACATCATTAAGACCAGTGTCAAGGAGCTTACCATGTTTACAAGCTTACTTATGTTTTCTTCTAGGAATTTTATGGTTTCAGGTCATTTCTTTAATCCATCTTAATTTTTGTGTATGAAGATAATGCTCTACTTCTATTCTTTTGTGTGTAGCTATCCAGTTATGCCAGCACCACATACTGGAGAAAATTATCCTTTCTCCATTGTATATTCTTGGCTTCCTGGTCATAAATTAAATACCCATATACATGTGGATTTATTTCTGGCTTCTCAATTGTTTCATTCATTTGTGTCTGGGCTTTTTTAAAAGATTTTATTTATTTATTTGCCAGACAGAGATCACAAGTAGGCAGAGAGGCAGGCAGAGGGGGCGGGGGGGAAGCAGGCTCCCTGCTGAGCAGAGAGCCCGATGTGGGACTTGATCCTAGGACCCTGAGATCATGACCGGAGCTGAAGGCAGAGGCTTTAACCCACTGAGCCACCCAGGCACCCTGTGTCTGTTTTTATGTTAACACCATGCTGTTTTGAATACTATAGCTTTATAGTATAGTCTGAAACCAGGAAGCATATCATCTCTGGCTTTATTCTTTCTCAAGACTGCTTTAGGTATTTGGTATTTTTTGTTGTTCTATACAAATTTTTAATTATCTGTTCTAGTTCTATGAAAAATGCCATTGGAATTTTAACAAGAATTACACTGAATCTGTAGTTTGCTTTGAGTAACATGGACATTAACAATATTTTTGAGTAACATGGACATTAACAATATTAATTCTAATCCATAAGCATAGACCATTTATTTGTGTCTTCTTCAATTCCTTTCAACAACGTCTCACAGTTTCACTATATAGGTTTTTTACCTCCTTGGTTAAATTACTCTGAAGTGTTTTACTCTTTTCAGTGCAACTGTAAAATAGATTGCCTTCTTAATTTCCCTTTCTGACAATTTTTTTAAAAATTTTTATTTATTTATTTGACAGAGAGAGAGAGATCACAAGTAGGCAGAGAGGCAGGCAGAGAGAGGGGGAAGCAGGCTCCCTGCTGAGCAGAGAGCCCGATGTGGGGCTCGATCCCAGGACCCTGAGATCATGACCTGAGCTGAAGGGAGAGACTTAACCCACTGAGCCACAGAGGCGCCCCTCCCTTTCTGATAATTTGTTATTATAGTGTACAGAAATGTCACTGATTTCTGTGTATTGATTTTTCACCCTCCAATTTTACTGTATTAGTTTATTCTAATAGCTTTTTAGGAGAAACTAAGGTTTTCTGTATATAGTATTATATCATATACAAAGAATGACAGTTTTATTAGTTCCTTCTAATCTGGATGACTTTTATTTCTTTTGCTTGCCATATTGCTGTCACCAAGACTTCCAATACCATATTGAATAAAGTGGTGAGAGCGCACATCCTTGACTTGTTTCTAATCATAAAGGAAAAGCTTTTTTAGCTTTTGACCACTGAGTATGGTATAATAGCTGTGAGGTTGTCACATATGGCCTTTATTACATTGAGGTATGTTTCCTCTCTACTACACTGTCAAGAATATTTTTATCATAAATGGATGTTGAATTTTGTTAAATGCTTTTTAAAAAAATCTATTCAGATGACCATATGGTTTTTATCTTTCATTTTGTTAATGGGGTGTATTTGTACTGATTCATTTTTTTGACGTTGAACCATTTTTGCATTCTTGGAATAAATCCCACTTCATTGTGGCATATAATCCTTTTAATGTCTTCTGAATTTGATTTTCTCATTTTTTGTTGAGAATTTGTGCAGCTATGTTCATCAGGGGCACTGGCCTCTCATTTTCTTTTTTAGTGGTGTCCCTGTCTGGTTTTGGTATCCAGGTAATGCCAGCCTCATTAAAGAGTTTAGACACATTCCTTCCTCATTTTAGAAGACTGAGAACAACAGGTAATAAATCTTCTTTTAAAATTTGGTAGAATTCACCAGTGAAATTGTCTGGCTCTGGGAATTTTTTGGGAGGTCTTTGATTATAATTCAATCTTTTTACTAGAACTCTATTCAGATTTTTTATTTATTCATGATTCAGTCTTGGAAGATTGTGTTTCTAGCAATTTATCCATTTCTTCTAAGTTGTCCAATCTGTTGGCATATAAATGTTTATAGTACAGTTGACCTTTGAACAAATATGAGTTTAAATATGCAGATCCACTTATACATGGATTTTTTTTTCAATATGAACAATATGGTACTACGAATGTATTTTCTCTTCCTTATAATTTTCTTAGCATTTTATTTTCTCTAGTTTATTTTAACAATATATTATAAATAGGACATACAAATTATGTTCAATTACTGCTTTTGTTATCAGTAAGGTTTCCAGTCAATAGTAAGCTATTAGTAATTTCGGGGAGAGTCAAAAGTTACATGTGGATTTCTGACTGTGCAGGGGGTTGGTTCCCTTAAACCCTGGTGTTGTTCAAGAGTCTACTGTAGTTTGTTATGATCTTATATATTTCTTCATTAATTTCTCTTTCATTTCTGATTTTTTTAATATTTTAATTCTATATAGTTAACATACAGACTTATATTAGTTTCATTTCATTTCTGATTTTATTTGAACCCTCTCTTTTTTTCTTGGTGCATCGAGCTGAAAGAATATCTCCTTTTTATCTTTTCAAAGTACCAGTTTCACTGATCTATCTTGTCTTTTTGGTCTCTTTCTCATCTAATCTTTATTATTTACTCCATTCTACTAATCTTTGGCCTCATTTGTTCTTTTTCTAGTTCCTTTAGGTGTCAAGTTTGATATTTAGTAATTTTTGTGTTTCTTGAGGTAGGCCTATAATTCTATGAACTCCCCACTTAGAAATGTTTTTGCTGCATTCAATAGATTTTGGTATATCATATTTCTGTTTTCATTTATCTCAAGGTAATTTTTGATTTTTCATTTGGTTTCTTCATTGACCCACTGGTTGTTAAGTAGCATGTTGCTTAATATCCACATTTCTGTGGTTTTTCTAGTTTTCTTTTAAGAGTTACATTGAGAAAGAGAAAAAGGTGAGGGGAGGGGCAGAGGGATAAAATCAAGCATATTCCCTGCCAAGTGGGGAGACCTGGGCAGGGCTTGATCCCACAACCTTGAGGTCATGACCTGAACTGAAACCAAGAGTTGGATACTTAACTGACTGAGCCACCCAGGTGCCCATCCAGTTTTCTTCTTTAATTGATTTCCAGTTTTACACCATTGTGGTCAGAAAAGATGCTCGAAAGGATTCCAACCTTCCAAATTTATTAAGACTTGTTTTGTGTCCTAACATATTATCTATCCTAGAGAATGTTCCCTGTGCACTTGAGAAGAATGCTCAAGTATTCTGTTCCTTTGGGATGGAATGTTCCATACATATCTTTTAAGTCCATCTGGTCTAATTTGCCATGTAAGGATGATGTTTCCTTATTGGTTCTCTGTCTGGCTGATCTATCCAGCGATGTAAGTGGAGTGTTTAAGTCCCCTACTATCATTGTACTGCTGTCAATTTCTCCCTTTAGGTCTGTAAATATCTGCTTTATATATTTTAGTGCTCCTTTGTTAGGTGCATATTTATTTACCGCTCCTACTGAACTGACCCCTTTACCATTATATAATGCCCTTGTCTTTTAGTACAGTCTGTTTTAAAGTCTATTTTGATAATTATCTTTTTAAAAAATATATCTTGTCTGATATAAGTATAGCCATACCAGGTTTCTGTTCATTTCCATGGAATGTCTTTCTCTATCCCTTCACTTCATTCTCTGTGTCCTTACTTCAGAAGTGAATCTCTTATAGGCAGCATATACAGATGGGTCTCATTTTTTTTAAAGATTTTATTTATTTATTTGACAGAGAGAGAGAGAGATCACATAGGCAGGCAGAAAGAGAGAAAGGGAAGCAGGCTCCCTGCTGAGCAGAGAGCCCAATTCGGGGTTCTATCAGGACCCTGAGATCATGACCTGAGCCAAAGACTGAGGCTTAACCCACTGAGCCACCCAGGCACCCTGGGTCTCATTTTTTTTTATCCATTCAGCCACTATTTATCTTTTGGAGAATTTAGTCCATTTACATTTAATTATTGATAGCTATATAATTATTGCCATTTTGTTCACTGTATCCTGTTGTTGTTTTTTTAAAGATGTATTTATTTGAGTGAGAGAGAGAGAGAGAATGAATGAGCAAGCGGTGTAGAGGGAGAGAATCTCAAGCAGACTCCATGCTGACTGTGGAGCCCAACATGGGGCTTGATCTCAGGATCATGAGATCTTGACCTGAGCTGAAACCAAGAGCCTGTCACTTAACTAACTGTGCTACCAAGGTGCCCCTTCTGGTTCTTTTTATAGATCCTCTCTGTTCCTTCTTCTTTCTCTCCTTGTGATTTGATGGTACTCTTTAGTGTGATATTTAGAGTCCTGTCTCATTCTCTTTGGTGTATTTACAGTAATTTTTTGATTCTGATTGTCATGAGGTTCACATATAACATATTATACATTTAACAGTTGGTTTTAAGATAAATAGAAACTTTAATTTGAACACATTCCAGAACTTTACATTTTTACTCATCCCTCATGTTTTATATTCCTGTCACATTTCACATCTTTTTATTCTATGCATCCCTTAACTTATTGTAGTTTTAGTTAATTTTACTACTGACTTTTAACTCTCATATTTCCTTTAGAAGTTATTTATCAACTATCTTTACTATATGTTGACCTTTTCCAGTGATATTTTTACTTTTTTTTTTGTTTTCTTGTTATTAATTAATCCCTTTTCACTTTAAAGTCTCTTTAGCATTTCTGTAAGACCAGTTAGTGGTGGTGAACTCCTTTAGTTTTTGCTTATCTGGAAAACTCTTTAGGTCGCCTCTTTAATTCTAAATAATAACCTTTCCAGTTAGAGAATTCTTGGTTGGAAGTTTTTTTTCTTCACAGCACTTTGCGTATATGATGCCACTTCTTTCTGGTCTGCAATGTTTCTGCTGAAAAATCCACCAACCGCCTTATGGAATTTCCTTTATATATAACAAGTTGTTCTTCTTTTACTGCTTTTAAGATTCTCTCTTTAACTTTTACAATTTTTATTATAAAGTGTCTTGGTATATATCTTTTGGGGCTCATCATATTTGGAAAGTTTTGGGCTTCCAGAACTTGAATACCTGTTTTCTTTCCCAGATAAAGGAAGTTTTCAGCCATTATTTATTGAAGTAAATTTTCTGGTACTTTCTTTCCCTTCTCTTTCTGGGATTCCTGTAATGCAAATGTTATCCCTCCAGATGTTGTTCCAAAAGAACTTAAGGTAGCTTTACTTTCTAAAACTCTTTTTTCTTGGGCCACCTGGGTGGCTCAGTTGGTTAAGCGTCTGCCTTCAGCTCAGGTCATCATCCCAGGGTCCTGGGATCAAGCCCCACATCAGACTCCCTGCTCATTGGGGAGCCTGATTCTCCCCCTCCCTCTGCATGCTACTCACCTGCTTGTGCTTTCTGTCAAATAAATAAAAAAAATAAAAAAAAAAAAAACCCACCCTTTTTTCTCTTTATTGCTCTGTCTAGGTAAGTTCCACTGCTTTGTCTTCCAGCTCACTGACATGTTCTGCTTCATTCAATCTGCTATTGAACCCCTCGAGTAAATTAATTTTTCAGTTAAGTTATTGTATTTTTCAGTTAAATTCTGTTTAACAGTTTCTTATACTTCTAATTCTGTTGAAGTTCTTACTGTGTTCACCCACTCTTCCCCCAAGTTCAGTGAGCATCTTTATGACCATTACTTTGAACTATTTATGGGCACATTTCTTAACTCTGTTTCATCAAGGTCTTTCTTTGAACTTCTTTCATTCAGATCATATTCTTCTGTCTCATTTTGCCTGCATCTTTGTTTTTATGTATTAGCCAAATCAAGTACATCTCCCATCCCTGAAGGAGTAGTTTTGCATAAGAAATATACAATGGAACTCAGAAGTGCTATCCCCTCTGGCCACCAATGCCAAGCACTCAAGGGGCATTCCGTGTGGGAGTGGTACACACCTGCCTGCTTTGGTGAGGCCACACATGAGAGTAGGTGGAGCTCTTATTGGTCTGGCTGTGATGCAAGACTGCAGTGTAGGGGTGGGCTGGGCCCTCAGCAGGCTGTGCCCTCCTGTGCCAACAGGCTAGAGGAAGAGTTCCAAAATGGCAAATGCTGGTGCAGGCGCCAGCACATTAGAATAAGATCGCAAAAGTAGCACCTACCAGTGTCTCCATCCCAGCACAGTCCCAAAAAGTTCCTGCTTCTTAGGCAGAAACTTCGAGATTAGCAAGTGTACGTCCTTCGCTTATAATCTAGGTGCTTTCCAAACTGGTATTTCTACACTGGATCCAATGGCCACGGAGTATGTGTACAAGCCACTTAATAGCAAGTTCTTCTTGGTGTGCCTGAGTGGCTCAGTCAGTTAGGTATCTGACTTCAGCTCAGGTCATGATCTCAGGGTCCTGGGATCAAGCCCCGCATCGGGCTCCCTGCTCAACAGGGAGCCTGCTTCCCCTCTCTCTCTCTGCCTCTCTGCCTACTTGTGACCTGTCAAAATAAATAAATAAATAAAATCTTTAAAAAACAAAATAACTGATCAGCATTCCTCCCCCAGAGTCTATATTTCAAGTGCCTTATGAGGTAACTCTTTATTAGGAGGCTAGCCTAGAAATCTAGCTAACTTAATATGTATTGTTTTTTCAGGGAGAAATACACTACTGGTCTCAACTTAAGATGTCAGAATACATCTCTTATTTTTATTTGCTCTGTCCCTAACCTGATGGACAATAGGAACTCTGCCTCTTTCCTGGTATATCAAAATCATTCAATATCTCATTACTCTGCTGCTGTTAAGCAATAATGTTTATTCTTGGCAATTCCCAAGGCTGCTCCCCGTTCACTCTAAAACTTCTTTTTTCTTCTCTTTCCCTAACTCTCGGATTCCTGGCAATGTGAGACCTATTTCTGAGCCCTCAGATTTGGCAATATGTTCACAGCCTCTCTCTAGTTTTCCAGACTCAGCTCTGGACTCTGCATATTCTTCAGATTTGGGGAAGACTCCAGAGCTAAAACTCTTCCTCCACTGGTTCAACTCTTACAGAACTCCATCTACTAGCTGGGCTGATTCCTGGCATCCTTCCAAATATGTAAATTCAAACTTTTCCAAATATGTAAATTCAAACTTCAAAGGTACAAGAAGGGAAGGGGCCTGGGATGAGGAGACAGGTAGAAACTAGGGCTGCTGGAACTCTAAGAAAGGATTTGGAACACAGGCTAGAGAAAAGGGGGAAGGTAGTGGGATGAAGGGATAACAATAAGGAGCAGCACAGTGACAGGTAACATTGATGTCCTAAAACAGTTTCATCACCTCCTTCTTTATCCTTCCTATTTCCCCTGGAAGATCTAAGGCCTTCATCCAGTATCAATTCCCAAGGAGAGGCACTGACCTGCTGGCTGTCTCTTGCACTGACTTCAACTACTGCCCAAGACCAGTAGCTAGTGGTCCATCTCAGCTAACTGTATAAAGAACACTGGCTTCTTTCCTTTTTCTCTATACCTGGCATAAGCATCAGTTGTTCTAAAGTTTTCTAAGAGTCACTACTGCTAGTCATGATGGGCAAATAGAGGATAAATAATACTAACAAAGGGAAAAGTTTAAGAAGTCTCACAATATAAATTACATGGTTTCTAGACCTTCTCAAGCTTTCCCAACTGCTCATTCACCCAGACCCTAAGAGTCTATTTACCCAAAATTGTTCCATACTAGTCTTCTACTCCAATCTTGTTTTGAGTTTTCTATTTTCCAGGAGGCTTATATCTGGGAGTAACAAAGTCAGAGCTCTGGGTTGCCTTTCATTCCCATTTCATCACAGAAGGGAACTCCAGTGTGCTTATCACTGTCCTAATTCTGTTACTCACTCAAGTGTTACTGAATGTTTTGAAGAAGAGTTACATAATCTTGTGAAGCCTCATTTTAAACAGCTGATGGTGCTGCCTTTCCTTATAGAATTATTGAGGACTAGTGAGACAGGTATGTACAATGGCATATGCCAGCCATCCAACAAATGGTGGCAACTGTGCTATCACCCATTCTATTACCACCATATATTCAGCCCATGACTGGTACAGATGCAAGATGTGCAGTAGGAACTAGCACTAAGGAGTCAGCCGAATTTCCCGACTACAGCTCCTAGTACTTACCCACCCCCACGTTGAAGAATAGGGAATTAAGAATAGGGAAGTAAGAAACACTGAAAGTAAGCTAGGTTGTATATGTGCCTAAGGTGGAACCAGGAAGTTAGGAAAATCTGAGAAATAAGAAAATGAGAATAGAGTTTTGTTGGCTTTTTATTAAAAAGGAAAATAGCACTCAGCATAATGTACAAAGTAAAAATAATACATAGCCAATCTAAATATTTAGAAGTTGTATTTGTTTTGAAACCAAAAGTGTCATTTATTCTAAGTATAAAGATAATACTGTAATTAAAAAAAAAATCCTTCTAGTCCTTTTGTTTTTATAGTTTCCACTCTATCTCCTATTTAAAACATTACACTGATTAACCTTTAGTTGCAGCTGCCAAGTCACATGTACTGAAAGGCTCCTTACAAGCACGTATTTTCTTATCCTATTAAAAATATATATACAAATAAATCCAACGCAGCTTCATACCTTACATACATAGCTGCTCCTTTAACATTCACATGCAGGACTCATCTCTCCAGGCACGATCCTTTTGTGCATTACTTGTTTTCCAACTAGCCCTGAAATAATACCAGCCAGATCTATTTTCTTCTCTCTTCCAACTTCTCTGAATAGCATGGAAGTAAACTAATGATAAGTGAAGCTACTGCATAATTTTCCCTCTTACTGAATGAAACTTCCTTCAATTAGTTGTTTGTAAATGTGCTCATTGCTAATCTCTCACATGCTTCTAACCCCTAACAATAGACATGTTGTTTCCCAACTCAGAAAATTAACATGAATATCCACATTGACCTGGCAGTTGTGGATTACAGTCATTTTCCAGGGGGCCAGTTTAAGGCCTATCCACAAAGTTGCCTTTGTTGTGAGAAAAATGATTTCTCTGAGGTTTATGGTGAGATTGAAGCTACTTTGTACAACCCACTGCTCCTGGCTCAATACATGCTAATGGCAGCATTCTGTGAGGAGTACAGAAGACAGGGAAAAGAGGATTAATCTATTTACTGATGTAACAGAACTTGATTGTTTCTTATTCTGTGTTCTAAATTTTACCATATGAGGTTTTTAAATTTTACCTCAATTTTAAAAAGAAGTAATTCATTTTAAACCCATGTTCTTTTTTTCCTTCTGAATTATTACGAAAACCAATCAAGTAGCTTTCTCTTTGACACTTGTTAATTATAACCTAATAAAATCAATTTGGCAAAAAAGTAACAGGTCAGGGCAAGTAAATCGGTCCTAGATAAAACAAACAATATTTATATGCTATACTTTGCCAGGTTTAAAAAGCAAATAATGTGGGTACCTGTATTGTCAGTTAAGCATCTACCTTTGGCTCAGGTCATGATCCCAGGGTTCGAGGATGGAGCCCTGCATTCGTTTCCCTCCTCAGTGGGGAATCTCCTTCTCCCTCTGCCTCTCCCACCTCCCCCAGCTTGTGCTTGTTCTCTCTCTCAAATGAGTAAGTATAATCTTAAAAAAAAAAAAAAAAAAGCAAATAACGATTGTTAATTGTTATTTTAATTGTTAATTGATAAGTCTCATTCCAAAAGGGCAAGTATTAAGTTTTCTTTTCACAAAAGGAATGGAAGATAAAAATTTTAGTTGAGTAATTTCTAAGAAAATGAAAAAGCTGTAGTTCAATAAATCACCTGTAGCTTAACTATTCCAGAAAACCCTCTCCTTTACAATAAATTTAATTAAGTCAATGGAAAACCATTATTCAACTCCAGGAACAAGAAACAGATAGCCTGTATGTGACCAGCATGAACACACACAGTTAAAAAGCAAAGTAAAATGAACTGTCAGGAACTATTTTTCAAATCTTCAGTCACTGAAAGCTAAAGGCTTGTTTCTTCTCTTTGTGCTCATCTTTCAGATCTTTCCCCTTTAACATCAGAAATTTGGTGGAGTTCAGGGGCTCCTGAGTGGCTTAATTGGTTAAGTGTGTGCCTTCGTCTCAGCTTGTAATCCTGGGGTCCTGGGATTGAGCCCTATATCAGGCTCTGCTCAGCAGGGAGTCTGCTTCTCCTTCTGCCCCTCCCCACTTGTGCTTTCTCTTTTGTTCTCTCTCTCCTCTTTCAAATAAATAAATAATTTTTTTTTAAAGTTTCCCAGACAGGGGCGCCTGGGTGGCTCAGTGGGTTAAACCTCTGCCTTTGGCTCAGGTCATGATCCCAGGATCCTGGATGAGCCCCACACTGGGCTCTCTGCTTGGCAGGGAGCCTGCTTCCTCCTCTCTCTCTCTCTCTCTCTCTCTCTCTGCCTGCCTCTCTGCCTACTTGTGATCTCTGTCAAATAAATAAATAAATAAATCTTAAAAGAAAAAGTTCCCCAGACAAACAACCATTAAAGGAATTCATGACCACTAAGCCACCCTACAATAAATGTTAAAGGGGACATCTGAGTGGAAAGGAAAGACTACAGTAAGAGTAAGAAAAATATGAAGCACAAAAGTAGTAAAAAAAAATATATGTGTATCTGTTAAAATCATTAACAGGATTCACAAAACAAAAGGGTGCAAACAAAGTATGAGACCACATACTTAAAATGTGTGTGTGACAGGGGGAGGAATAAAGAACAGATTTAAACTTAAGTCACCATCAACTTAATATAGACTGCCGTACGTAGAAGCTGTTAGAAACAAACCCCAAATCAAAAATCAGTAATAGTGGGACGCCTCGGTGGCTCAGTTGGTTAAATGTCTGCTTTTGGCTCAGGTCATGATTCCACAGCCTTGGGATCAAGTCCCACATCAGGAAATCCTTGCTCAGTGGGGAGCCAGCTTCTCCCCCAGCCTGCTGCTCTCTCTGCTTGTGTGCTCACTTGCTCTCCTCTGACAAATAAATTAAAGTCTTTGGGAAAAAAAAAACAGTAATAGTAATGCAAGAAATAAGGAAAACAGAATCCAAGTATATCACTAAAGAAAGCCAACTAACTGTGAAAGAAGAGAGCAAGGAAAGGAAGGAAAAGAGAAGAACTACAAAAACAACCATAAAATAAGTAACAAAATGGCAATAAACACATACTCTATTGACAACTACTTTAAATATAAATGGACTAAACACTCCAATCAAAAGACACAGGGGAGACACCAGAGTGGCTTATCTGGTTAAGTGTCTGACTCTCGGTTTCAGCTCTGGTTGTGATTCAGGGTTGTTAGATCAAGCTCCACATCACTCGGTGCTCAGCATGGAGTCAGCCTGAGATTCTCTCTCCCTATGCCCCTCTCTCTGCTCCACTTGAGCATTCATTCTCTCTGTGAGTGAAATAAATAAATCTTAAGAAAAAAAAAAAAGACACAGGGTGATAGAATAGATTAAAAAGAAAAAAAAAAAAAGACCCATCAGGGTAGCAGGGGAAGTGGCAGTGGAGTAGGAGGGCCCTAGGCTCACCTTGTCCCACAAACACAACTAAATAACTATCAAATAATCTTCAGTACCCTAGAAATCTACCTGAAGACTCGCAGAACAACTCCACAACTAAAGATAAAGAAGAGGTCACATGAAAGAAGGTAAGAAGTGCAAAGACGGCTCTGAAAGAGAAATGGACCACAGCTGCCCTGGCGGGGAGGGAGTCCCAGTTGTGGAGCAAGGCTAGCGACAGACTGGCACACGGGGGAGCCCACACGCAGAAGATGAATGCCTGCAGCACCTGGCTTGGAAAGTAAGAGGGACTGATTTCATGAGTTCTTGCAACCAGTGGGCTTTAAAGCCTAGAATTTTAAAGGTCAGCAGGCTTGGCTCAGGGAGAGCCCAGAGGACATCGAGACTGCTCTTATACAGAAGGCAGGGCAAAAAGCCTGGGGACAGAGAGTGGCAACAGTGATCTGAAGTGTGCCTGGGGCACACAGTGGGGAGGCTATTCGTTCATCTCAGAGAGTATTCCAGAGAGGCAGTGCTCATGGAGGGACCCCTCTGGGAACAAGGAACTGGCAGGTGCTATTTCCCTCCCCCACCCTTCAACATAACCACAGGACAACCTACAGCACCAACAGTTGCTACCTAACATGTTTATGTCAAGCCCCAGCCTCCTGCCCTCTGGTGGAGCTGCCCTTCAAAGCCACACTTGCCTCAATGGCAATACAGGCCCCACTAACCACCAGAAGACTTGGCCAAACCCCTGCCAACACCATGTCTCCCAACTCAGGAATTCTGTGAGGCTTTGGTTCTGAGGTGACGGCAACAGGCCTCATTTCACAAGCAAACAAGGGCAGACCTAGTCAAAACTTGCCACATTCAGGCGAGGGACCAAACACAGCCCACAACAGACAAAGAGAGCCTCTGCAGATGACTGGCCTGAAGAATAAAGCAGCCAGTTCACAAACGCATGCAGCACGTACTAGAGACACTCCCTGAAGTGCCAGGCCTTGGGGAACAGGACACTATACTGCAGGACACATAGGACATTTCTTCATAAGACCATCACCCTCAAAAACAGGAGAGGTAGCTGACTATCTTAAAACACAAACAGGTACAGGAACTTAGACAAAATGAGAAGACAAAGGAATACATCCCAAATGAAATTATAGGACGAGTTCATGGCTAGAGTTCTAAGCAAAACAGATATAAGGAACATGCCTGATAGAGAATTTTACGTAACTGATCACAGGGATGCCTGAATGGCTTAGTTGGTTAAACATCCTACTCTTGATTTCAGTTCAGGTTATGATCTCAGGGTTGAGAGACTAAGCCTCATATCGGACTCCGCACTGGGTTTGGAGCCTGCTATGGATTCTCTCTCTCAATCTCTGTCTGTCTCTGTCTCTCCTGCCCCTGCCCCCACCCCTCTAAATAAAATACATAAGTAAGTAAAATAATGATCATAAATACACTCAGTTAACTTGACAAGAGTAGAAGGTATCAGTAAGACTTTTAACACAGAGATAAGGAACAACCTAGTAGAAACAAAGAGTTCACTGAATGAAATGAGAATCAGGTTTGATGTAATGACCAACAGCAGAGTAATGAATTAATGACCTGGAAAACAGAGTAATGGAAAGTAATCAAGCTGAACAAAAAAGAAAAATTATGTAAAACCAGAAAAGACTTAGGGAACTCAGTGATTCCATCAAATATAATAGCATCTGTAGTATAGGGATCCCAGAAGAAGAGAAAAGGGAACAGAAACATTTATTTTAAGAAAATACAGCTTCCCTATTCTCCGGGAAGAAAACAAATAACCAGATCCAGGAGGCACAGTGAACCTGTAACAAAATAACAAAGAGATGATCACACCAACACAAACTGTAATTAAAATGACAAAAAGTAGTAGAAACAAAAAAATTTTTAAAGAAGCAGGACCAAAGTTACATAGAGGAGAAACCTCATAAGTCTACCAGTCTTTTTTCAGCAGAAACTTGGCAAGCCAGAAAAGAGCAGCATGATATATTCAAAGTGCTGAATGGAAAAAATATGCAGCCAAGAATACCCTATCCAGTAAGGCATTCAGAAGAGATGGAGAGGGAGGAGGAGTCAAAATGGCGGAGAAGTAGCAGGCTGAGACTACTTCAGATAGTGGGAGATCAGCTAGATAGCTTATTTAAAGATTGCAAACACCTACAAATCCAACGGGAGATCGAAGAGAAGAAGAACAGCAATTCTAGAAACAGAAAATCAACCACTTTCTGAAAGGTAGGACTGGCGGAGAAGGGAATCCAAAGCGATGGGAAGATAGACCGCGGGGGGAGGGGCCGGCTCCCGGGGGGCGGCGGAGCAACGGAGCACAAAATCAGGATTTTTAAAAGTCTGGTCCGTTGAGGGACATCACTCCAGAGGCTTAACCGGGGTGAAGCCCACATGGG